>NW_006408842.1:697948-698851 GCF_000296735.1 Chrysochloris asiatica
TCTGTTCTTCAGATGATTTCTAAATTCAGTGATGGGTATGTTCATATATTGGATTTTGTGGAATTCTTTTCATTTTCTTCAGCTTTAGCCTAAACATGTATATAAACAATTGTTCCACAGTCTTCCACTGGCATTGTTTTGACTGATGATAAGTAGCTGTCCCACTGCCTCTTTCCACAGATATAATCAATTTGATTTTTGTATATTCCATCTAGCAAAGTGTATAATCTCCTTTTACGTTGTTTTAAAGGTATTTCCAATTTAGAAGTCATTGGTCTTGAAAAATTCTTTCATGCAATCTCCAGCATCATTTCTATTATCAAGGTCATATTTTCCAAGGACTGATTCTATTTGTTTCCAACTTTTGTATTCCAATTACTAGTAATTATCAAAACATCTTGATTGCAAGCTTAATCAATTTCAGATTGCAGAAATTGGTAGAATTCTTAATTTCATCATCACTTGCTCTCATGCATAGATTAGAATAATAGTGATGTTAACTGGCCTTCCTTGTTTAAATGCCGTTGAATCAGTTCTGACCCATAACAACCCTGTATAGGGTTTTCAAGGAGCAGCTAATAAATTTGAGCCACTGGCCTTTCAGTTCAAGTGCGTTACCCCACAGCACCATACCAGGACTCCCATGCTAATCTCATTGTTTTTAAGTGCTGTAGAGTCGGTTCTGACTCACAGTACTATTGTGGTTATTGTTAGTGCCCGTTTAGTTGGTTCTGACTTAGAGCAAGTGAGGAGTAGCTGGTAAGCTTGCAACTTTGCATTCCAGCACATGAACCCACAGCACTACACCAGGACTCAACAGTGACTGTGTGTAGGGTTTCCGAAGAGTGGCTGGTGAGTTTGAACTGTCAATCTTGCCATTAAAATAACCTTGTATTCCAGTAC
>NW_006408842.1:699136-729893 GCF_000296735.1 Chrysochloris asiatica
TATATATATTGTTGTTGTTAAGTGCTGTCAAGTCAGTTCCAATCCATAGAGACCCTGTATAGGGTTTCTAAGGAGTGGCTGGTGAACTTGAACCACTGACCTTGTGGTTTAAACAGACTTTTGCAGTCCAGTGCATTAGCCCACAGCACCACACCAGGACTCCCTTCTCTCTCTCTCTGTCTCTCTCTAGCCTCGGAAACCCTGTACAGGGTCGCTATGAGTCGGAACCGACTCCACGGCACATAACAACAACTATATATATATATATATGTAGTTGCAAATGATGTTTGACTGGGTACCAACTCCTATCAACCCCACGAACAACAGAAGGAAGCACTGCCTCGTCCTGCTCCAACCTTACAATCCATCTTGATGGGGTCAGTTCATGTTTATTTTACCTAATTCATTTTAAATTCAGAGCAGGAATTTGTGTGTTGGTAGAAGCAAATTGTTGTGTACATATATTAATGGTCCTTAAGTGAAAGTATGCTGAGATACAGTCTTAGCAGATGTTCACATTAGAGATGCAATGCATTCTACAGGTATCTTCTTGTGATTTGTTTCATGAAATTTGGGTTCGTGGACCAAATTAGCATTTCAGACCATTGGCTTAGGCTGTTGTTGTTGTTGTTGTCAGGTGCCATCGAGTCGGAACCGACTCATAGCGACCCCATGCACAGCAGAACGAAACAATGCTCGATCCTGGGCCAACCTCACCACCGCTGCCACCCCCGAGTCCATCAATGATGCCACCTGGCCGATCCATCTCGTTGGAGGTCTTCCTCTTTTTCTCTGACCCTCCACCCTACCCAGCATGACATCCTTCTCCAACGATTGTTTCCTCCGGACTACATGTCCAAAGTAGGAGAGACGAAGCTTAGCCATCCTGGCCTCCAAGGAGCACTCTGGCTGCACTTCTTCCAAAACAGATCTATTGGTTCTTTTGGCAGTCCATGGCACCCTCAGTATTCTCCTCCAACACCACAACTCAAAGGCATCAATTCTTCTACGATCCTCTTTATTCACTGTCCAGCTTTCGCATCCATATGAGGCTATTGAAAACACAATGGCCTGGGTCAGGCGCACCCTAGTCCTCAAGCTGACATCTCTGCTCTTCAATACTTTAAAAAGTTCCTGTGCAGCAGATTTGCCCAGTGCAATACGTTGTCTGATCTCTTGACTGCTACTTCCATAAGTGTTGATAGTTGATCCAAGAAGAATGAAGTCCTTGACAACTTCAATCCTTTCTCCATTGATAAGAATGTTGTTTATTGGCTTAGGCAGTCTCCTCTTTTTGAGCTTTATATTAAACTACTAATGCTACTTGTCATCTAAAGTCTTAAAACGATAAGAGCAGCCATCTAAATTACAGCAAATAGTCTCATTCCAATTAGAGGAACAAGGAAGAAAAGTGACTAAGGATCCAACAGAAACAGCATGTGTTACATGAAAAGGTCCTCCACAAAGTAGTAATAATCAGACCTAAACCAATACCGATGCCCCACCAATGCTTACTGAGATTAAAGATTCTAATTGAATCTTACTCAGGAATGGGGAGCTGTCAAAAAACATTACTAGTTACAGACATCTTGCTTTGATTTTAAGATTTTCTTTCCCACGAAACCAAATATTCACTACAGAGGAATTCCTGACCAAAATTAATCCTGCAGGAGGCATTTCTTTCATTTGAAATTACTCATCTTTTTTTCTGCTGGAAGCCAGGTTTACTACATTTTAATTTGAAGAGATGTGGCTTCCAGTGGGTGGAGGGTCAGAGTGCACTTTGTGACCTGGTATCAGGTCGATAGTTCAAGCTCACCAGCTGCTCCTTGGAAATCCTATATAGGGTTATTATGGGTCAGAAACTCAACAACAACAATCAATTTATCTCAGAATAAGGAGGAGGGTGGGGTTCAATCACTAGTAGATTCTCCTCTCTCTCCTCCTGGTTTGGTTCTGTAGGATAAGCACTAGACTACAAGAGTCAGAATCAACTTGAAGGCAATGGGTTTTTATGGATTTCAGTTTCATCATCACTAGAACTGGTTTTACTAGCAATCACAGTGATGGTCTTTCAAATAATCTCATGCCTGGAGATGCTGGGTAAGTTTTCTCATAATATGACAGTTAATTTTTAAATGTCACATCCTTGGAAGTATGAGCTCATTGTTGTAAATAAGTCTTCATTCCAAAGGGTCCAAAGAGAACTTCCCAGAACAATGTTTGTTCCCCAGGACATTAAGGAGGAAATGGCTTTAAGTTTTGGTCTGGGTTGTTTCCAATTTTGAACTGAGTATAGGAAAATTTGAACTCTGTGGGGAGCAAGAGGTCCAGATCAAGCTGCAACTTCCTGGAGCCCACTGGGAAATTTCGAGGACATGTAGAATTCCTTCTCAGTATTTATTACTTGGTAATCACCATGCTATTTGGAGGGCAGGGAGGGGAATTCTTCAACTGCCTGTGATTTGGCACCTCTCAGGACAAATGGGAACTCCAGAGACTATCAACTTGCATTATTTATAAATAGTTTCATCTGGGAACTTTCAGGCACTATAGGGATCTCATTTTAGTTTTCCTCAAACACATAATTTTTTTTTTAAATCAAGACATCTTAACACTGAGTCAATTTTGTATTAGGCCCAGGAGAGAATGTATGAAATGACATTATTTCAGGGTCCCATGTTTTCAAATCCTTGTTCACACCACACTCCCTGAGACACATATACATTTCTATTATGACCTAGAAAACCCTTCCTTGGCCACAAAATATGCTGGCCCCACCCTGGCACTGTCATCCTGACTGCCTTTCTGTTTCTTCATACTCATATCAGTAGCTGTTGAGTCAATGGAGACTTCTGTGTGAGACAGTAAAACTGTACTCCATAGGGTCCCCAATGGCTGACTTTCCAGAATTAGATAACCAGGTCTTTCTTCCAGGGTGTCTCCTCATGGACTCAGAGTTCCAACCTTTCTGTTGGTAACCAAATGAACTGTTTTCACCAGCCTCTTAGTGAGTTAGTAGAACAGGGTAGAAATGGCCCATAAGGTGTCCAAGGCTGCAATCTTTATGGATATAGACTGCTACATACAGCTTTCTCCCCAGGAGAGTAATTGGTGGAACAACCAGAATGCAAATGACGAGAACCTTCCCACTTTGTGAAGATTGTAACCAGTGGCACTGAACAATTGGTGTAGAAATTGTTGAATGGGAGTCTAAACTGCTGTGTAAACCTTTACTGAGAATACAGTAAAATATTCTTGAAAAGAAAACAAAATTTGGCATTGTGAGGTGAAACTTGTGTATTCTTTTGACCTCGATGTAGCAGCTCCTAAGGTGTGGTGTGTTGCTCACTTGGAGAACATCGTGTTGTGGTTGTTATTAAGTGTTATTGAGTCAATCCCAACTCATAGCGACCCTGTATATGGTTTCCAAGGAGCGGCTGGTGAGTTTGAACCACCGACCTTGCAGTTAAAACTGACCTTAAGATCAAGTGCTTATCTTATGGTGCCCCACAAGGACTTGGAGATCAGAAAATTGAGTAAAAATAATGTTATAATTTAGAGGGGAAAAAATAGATCAGAGAAGAGATGGAGACAGTTTTCAGATGTGCCTGCTTGGTCAATGCACTTAATAAAGCAAATGCCAGAATAAAAAATGATAACCTTTTTTTTTCTGGGGTTCTTCAAAAAAGACTTGCTTCACTCTTTAGGATAATAAAGAGGTTTTGTCTTAACAATAGGTCTGTGTCCCAAAGTTTATGGGTTATTGCACAGGGAATTGGGATGGTGAGGGGGAAGAGGGAATTCTAGTTTGGCAGGACCGAGTTTCTGCATATGGCGATGGAACGAGCTAGAAATGGATCATGTGGATGGTTACACAGAATGATCACTGAACTGAACTAACAGATGCCATGAGGTTGAACAAATAAAAATGCTGAATTGGTAAATATTTTGTTATGTATATTTTAGCACACTAGTAAAACTGACTCAAAAATTAATTTTAAAGTATAACAATCAGGAAGAAGTAGGTCTGTGTCAGTCTTAAAAATTCAGTTAAGTATACAACAATTTCCATTGGATTCAACTCACTATGAGCATCTAGTATTTAAAGCACATTATGATTAGCATGCCCTGTGCAGTGTATATATAGGAACAGGCTTGGGTTCTGTCTTCTTGATACAGGTATGGATAACTTTAACACAAAGTGGGCAGTGACAAGGACCAGATTCAAAGTTATAGCTGCATTAAAGTGAAGGAAATTAATTCCAGCTGGGAAGGGTTCATAAAGGAAGTATTTGTGATACAAACCTTGAAGAATGAGCACTACTTTCACATTTAGGGATAGAACCATGCAGATAATTGAAATGACTTGGCATAAAGCCCATATATGCAAGGTACAAAGTATAGCTAAGATCCCTGAACATATGTACTATTCTTGATTTAATCTTCTGCTCCTTCTCTCTCTTGTTCTCCCAGGGGCAATATTGTGGCTCATCATCTTATTCAATAGCATTTCACAGTTCAGGATTTGTCCCTTCCTGAATTGAGACTCAGCACAATAACTCCTGGGCCATCTTGAAATAACCAGTCCACTTCTGACTAAAAAAGGCTGTGTTCTTGATACTTTGGTTAGAGTTGGTATATACCCTGCAGAAACGTTTTCATGATTTCAAAACCTAAACTTCTGATGTAACATGAAAAAATAAAAACAAAAAAAAATGCTTTAGCTCTCTCCAGTTTTTGTTCTGCTCACTTAGGGAGTTCAGAGTGAGAACCGGCCATCAATCAGTAAAATGAAAGCCTGCTGCCAGATAGTCTGTGGCATGGTGAGTATCCTAGGCATAGCCACATGTACCTCACACGAATCGACACCCTGGACCTTGGGATGTAATCCTGTTTGGAAATAGGGTTCATTTTGTAATGCTAATTACACTGAACCCTTTTAGGGTGGGTTCTAAATCACTTCTGAGTTAGAAAAGGAGCAGATTAGATACAGATGGGAAGACAGATGTCATGTGAGGATTGCCAAGGAACCAAGGAACACCCAGGACTACTGTAATGGACTGAATTGTGTCCTCCCAAAATACATGCCAATCAAATTACATTCTAACAAAAGCCCTGTGTGTATAACAAGTACAGGTTCCAGAAGAGTACATAAGAGGGGCATCTAGGGCTCCTGGGAAGGATCCCCAGAATACTTGACAACTCAGCTAGTTAGGAAGCATTCAATAGCATATATGTAGGTGAGGGGGTATTGATGACTGAGTAGCAGAATTCTCCCCAATCATGCAGGAGACTCAGGTTCGATTCCCAGCCAGTGCACTTCATGCATAGCCATCATCTGTCTGTCATTAGAGGCTTGCCTGTTGCTATGATGCAGAATAGGTTTTAGAACTTCCAAACAAGATGGATTGGGGAGAAAGAACTGGTGAACTACTTTTGAAAACCAGTCAATTAAAACTCTATCGATCCCCACAAGAAGGGGAAGGGGTGGAAGAATAAGGAAGATAAGGGAACACACAAGTAGGTTTGTATGGGCTAAGTGGGACAGAAGTAAGCAGTGATATATACTCAACCTTGGAACAATTGGGCTTTGTGATACAGGGATCGAGGCATAATCTGAATGGGTATAAGAGGGGAAATAATGTCAACGTGCTTGACTGTCTTATGAATCTTAGTTTCCTTTGCCTACTATTATAAAACAGACATTTGTGTGGGATAGCAAGGAATATCATGGAATAAGATTACAGAACGCTATAAACCCATCTTCCACCTATAACTAATCATAATACCTAAAAGGGGTTCTAGACCTTGCCCAGTGAAATAAGCTTCTTGTGGAGCCTTTGTAGAGCATAGGGTCCTAGGTGGATTCCTGAGCTCCATCCAAAACCTTCTGAGGTAGGACATTTCCACTTGAAAGGACATGCAGACCAATCTGGAGTGGCTAGAGGAAAAAAGCATACTTCTTGAAAGAAAGACCAGCAAAAAAAAAAACAGCAAGTAGTTTACCAGGGAGCCATCAAGGCAAGCAATCAAGTCCCTTCAGGACTGAAACTCAATGGGAACACACGAACAGACTTGTAAGCTCACTGGTGACCAAGTTGGTCTACTGGTGAGTGGAAGTGTGGAAAAGAAATAATGAAGATATAGCCTGAGACTGACCATGTTCCATAGACTCCTGTTGACTTTGAGATGAGAGAGAGAAGGAGAACAGCTGGTTGATCTGAAGTTTTGGGAGACCCAGGTACCAGGTCTGAGCCCATCACTGACATAGCCACTGGGGGCTAGAGCTGAGAGTGAGGTTTCCAGCTGATTTGAAGTGGGAGGAGGCACACAAGAATGCCCAAACTTGCAGACAGTATCCATTTGACCTAGCTTGGATGGCTTGATAATCATAACTCGATTGTTGTTGTTAGGTGCCATCGAGTCAGTACTGACTCATAGTGACCATATGCACAGCAGAACAAAACACTGACCGATCCTGGGCCAACTTGACTATTGTTGTCACACTTGAGACCATTGATGTTGCCACTTGGCCAACCCATCTCGTTGGGGGTCTTCCTCTTTTTCTCTGACCCTCCATCCTACCAAACATGATATCCTTCTCCAGTGATTGGTCCCTACTAACAATATGTCCAAAGTATGAGAGACGAAGTTTGGCCATCCTGGCCTCCAAGGAGCACTCTGGCTGCACTTCTTCCAACACAGATCTCTTGTTTCTTTTGGCAGCTCATGGCACTTTCAATATTCTCATCCAACACCACAACTCAAAAGCATCAATTATTCTATGGTCCTTCCTTATTAGAGGAAGATAAAGAAGTTTGATACAGGAAGCAAGTATAAATTGCTATAATTTGATGAACTTGACCTTTATTTATAGATGTATTAGCATAGTGGTTACGAATTGGAATGCTAATTTCACAGTCAACAGTTTGAAACTACCAGCCGTTCTGCGGGAGAAAGATGAGGCTTTCTGCTCCCGTAAAATTTGCAGCCTCAGAAACCCTGTACAGGGTCACTATGAGTCGGAACCAACTCCATGGCACATGACAGCAACAACATTGTTGTTAAATGCCCTTGAATTGGTTCCAACCTATATTGACTCTGCATAGGGTTTCTGAGGGCTTCTGAGGAGCAGCTGATGAGAATGAACCACAGACCTTGCAGTTCAAACTGACATTGCAGTCCAGCATATCAACCCACAGTGCCACACCAGGACTCCACTTACAGATGCAGTACCTCAAAATACCAACCAATAAGGAAGGAGTCTTCACGTCACAGTACAAACCTATCCCCTCAGTACACAGGGTAGATAGGGACAGGCAGCTAAGACATTGACTACGTAAAATGGGGGGCAGGGGAGGCTATAAAGGCACAAAGTGGCTGGCTAACTAGTTTTCAAGAGAACGTTTATTTTCACAGTGAGTTGGGCAAGGTAGACTCCCCCAGTGAATAGTTTTCATCTTGTCTAGATGAGTCTGGTGAAAGGAGATGGGAGTAGGATTCTTTTGATTCAATAGCGAGTAATTTTTGTCATGACTAATTGTAATGGTCACAACTGTAAAGGTAGAAGTTGTGCAACAAAAAGCGGGGAGTAGTTAATCTTACATTCCAGGAACAGCCAACCCTAGGTCCATCAAGAGGGAAGAGCATGAGTGAAATGTGATATCCTAACCAGAGAAGTAGCAACAAAAGAGATGGAGGCAGAGGTGATGCCATGGAGAGATAGAGCAGCTGAGGATTCTAGTCTCAGGGAAAGAGAAAGGTTGTATACTGGTGGGCAAGAAGCTGGCTTGCAAAATGTGTCCCTTGGCTGTTTAAACAATTATATATTCCTGTGTGTTTTTGTGTACACTAAAACAAAAGCAAAGTAGGAATAAAGGCAAATACTTTTAATTGATGGTGTGTGGGGGGAGATTGTAATCATCGCAATGAAACAAAATACAATTGGTTGAATGCATAATTGATGTTCTCCCATGTAAACTATCACCCAATTCACAGTGAAAGCTTTTAAAAAAAAATCCTTGAAACTAACTTTAAATAAGAATACTCCCTGTAGGGACTAGCAGGCACCATTCGGGAAAGATTGTAAACTCCAAAGTACCCAGTAAAGGGAAAATGGAGGGGCTTTTTCCAAGTTAGGTTAATACAACTCTTTGTCGAATGGCCATGCAGCACATGTACCCGTGTCTATGGGGCTGGGTGCCTGATTTTGCAAAATTGAATAAAGAAAACCTCACTCTCACTAAATAATAATAATAATAATCCTATGGCTCTCAACCCATCATGCCAATAATGCAGGAGCAGGCAGCTTTTGATGTCATTGTACATGAGGTCACCGTGATTTGAGAACTGACTCAATGGAAGATAACAACAGCAACAACATATAGAGGAGAAAGGAGCTCTGATAGCGTAGTGGTTACGAATCGGGCTGCAAACCGCAAGGTCAGTAGTTCGGAACTACCATCTGCTCTGTGGGAGAAAGATGAGGCTTTCTCCTCCTGTAAAGATTTACAGTCTCAGAAACCCTGTTCAGGGTCGCTATGGGTTGGAACCGACTCGAAGGCACTTAACAACAACCATGCCAATTTCTCAAAGCACGGTTTTACATAATGTTATGAAAAATCATCCAAAACTATGAAATAATGGAAAAGCAAAATAGCACATCCTTTCTATTTCATACTGGAGCACTTACTAGCAGTTCTACTGACAGACTGTCCAAAGTTCTAAGAAGGTGAACTCTTATTTGAATTACTATTTACCTTAGATGAGAGCTGAATTCACTTGTAGGAGGCTGAGAAGTTGCAAGTGATTTTTGCCTAACAGGAAAGATAAGCCTGAAGGTAAGGTAAGTGGTAATGGACTTGTAAAACAGCAAGCCATTTTATATTTGACTTCATAATCTTGTCCCAGCATTCTCTCTTTCATTAATTATCTGTAATGTCCTCCTGTGAGGTATCATTACTATTCTCCTTGTTCTAACTATGGAGTCCTGGTGTGGCACTATAGGATAAAGCACTAAACTGCAAGGTCAGTTTGAGTCACAAGGTCAGCAGTTCAAGCCACCAGCAGCTCCTCTGAAACCCTATACAGGAACTCTATGAGTTGGAATCAACTCGATGACACCAACAACAACAAGTTCTAACTATAAGGAGCCGTGGTAATGTAGTGGGTTATAAGTTGAGTTGCTAACCACAGGTCAGCAGTTTATTACCAGCTGCTCTAAGAGAGAAAGATGAGGCTTTCTGCTCCTATAAAGATTTACAGCCTCAAAAACCCTATGCAGGGTCGATATGCATCAGAACCCACTCCACAGCACACAACCACCACCAGTTCATACTATGGAGTTTATAGGATAAATAATGGACTGTTAACCACAAGGATGGCAGCTCAAACCCACCAACCCATCCTTGGAAACCCTATATAGGGTTGCTGTGATTCAGAACCGACTCCACAGCACTTGACAGTTCAATCTAAAATGAGTTAAATAAAACTTTCATAAGTGCTCATTATATATTTGTATAAAAATCAGGTTTTTAACTTTCTGAAAATGATGATTTATTAGGAAAATCACCTACAAAAAGGAGAGAAGGAATGTTTTGAAAATACTCCAGATCAGGCTCCAGATCAACCCAAGTGAATCAGGCTTAGAGTGACAGGACCAGGGATTTGATAATTAGGACTGAAAGCAGCCCAAGTGAGTCAGGGGGTCTGCAGCGTTATTCAGGCACCACTGGAGGACAGCCCTTCTTTTGAAGCCAGATTTCTGAAGCACTGGGACTATCCCGATTGCCCTGGGAAATCCTGCTGGAGACATGCTGAGATTCCATCAGCAGAGCGTCATCCCCTTATCTCAGGGTGTCCAGCCCTGTATGCTATCACCTCCTCTTCCAGGGCAACACTTGCAGCCATTATCAGTCATTCACACTTTGGGGTTGTCTGGGGACAGGGTAGCAAATGGAAAAACAAGAGAGAATGGAATTTTTCAGAGCCAATGAATATAGGGCGTGGGGAGGGGGGAAGACTCAGAATGGAAAAGGGTGGCGGATTGAACATCCTATTTTCATTATTTTGCTTATTGTCCTGGACAGAGCATGACTACTTCTGATATGTTATATTAGGTACTGCTGAGTCAATTCCAACACATAACAACCGTATGTACAGTGGAACCAACAATAACAGATCCGTGCCATGCTCACAATTATTGTTATCCTTCCGTTACTGCTCCCACTGGGCCAATCCATTGCATTGGGGGTCTTCCTCTTTTTCACTGACCCTCCACTTGACTAAGCATGGGCTTATAGTGTATACACTTTGGTTGGTTGATGATGCATGGAAGGGATTGTAACCATGGCAATGAAACGATATACAATAGGATGAATGTAAAACTAATGTTCTGCCATGTAAACTATCACATAATTCACAATAAAACATTAAAAAAAAAGGAATTGATAGAACATCAACGGAGATGTTTCAACAAATGGACGAAATAATGGAAGCACTCATTTTTCTATGCCAAAAACTTTGGAAAACACTTACCTGGCCAACCAACTGGAAGAGATCCATATTTATGCCCATTCCAGTGAAAGATGATCCAATAGAGTGAAAACTGTTGAACAATATCACTAATATCACTCGTTGTTAAGTGCTGTGGAGTTGGTTCAGACTCATAGCAACCCTGTATAGGGTTTCTGAGGCTTTAAATCTTCACAGAAGCAGAAGGTGGAGCAGCTGGTGAGCTGTCCAGTGCTTAGCATACGGAGCCAGTGAATTTCCCTAGTATCACATGCTAGTAATATTTTGCTGAAGCTAATTCTAAAACAGTTGCAGGAGTACATCAGTAGGGAACTTCCAGATGTTCAAGCTGGATTCAAAAGAGGGCATGGAATTAGGGATATCACTGCTGATTTCAGACATCATGGCTGAAAGCAGAGACTAACAGAAAGATGTTACATGTGCTTTACAGACTATGCCAAGGCATTCAACTTTGTGAATTATAATATACTGTGGGTAACACTGGGAAGAATGGGAATTCCAGGGCACTTAATTGTGCTAATACAAAACCTATACATAGGTCAAGAGGTAGTCATTGAAATAGAACATGTGGATACTACATGGTTTAAAATCAGGAAAGTTGTGCCTCAGGGTTGTAGCCATTCCTCATGCATGCTATTCAATCTGTATGCTGAGCAAATGATCTGAGAAGATGGAATATACGAAAAAGAATACTGCATTAGGGTTAGAGTAAGACTCACCAATGACCTTTGATAGGCAAGAGGCACAACCTTACTTGCTGAAAGTGAAGAGGGCTTGTTGCAGATCAAAGCCTTCAGTATAGATTACACATCAGCATGAAGCTAGCCAAAATCCTCACAATGATATCAATAAAGCAACATCACTATAAATGACTAAAAGATTGAAGATATCAAGAATTTCATTTTCCTTGGATACACTGTCAATTGCCGTGGAAGCAGCAGTCAAGAAATGGCACATTTATTGCATAATTAGGCAAATCTGCTACAAAAAGATATATTTAAAGTGTTAAAAAGCGAAGTTGTCACTTTGAGGACTAAAGTCATTCTGACCTAAGTCACAGCATTTTCAACCACATCATATGCACATGAAATCTGCAGAGTGAATAAGGAAGATCAAGGAAGAATAGATGCATTTGAATTATGGTGTTGAAGAGTATTAAATATACCACGGACTGCCACAAGAATGAGCAAATCAATCTGCCTTGGAAGAAGTGTAGTCAGAATTCTTCTTAGAAGTGAGGATGGTAAGATTTCATCTCACACACTGTGGACATGGTATCAGGAGGGACTAGTCCATGCAGAAGGGCATTGTGCTTGGAAGAGGGTCAGCAAAAAAGGAAGACCATCAGTGGAAGTGACTGTAGCGGCAGTAGCAATGGGCTCAAACTCAGCAACAATTGTGAGGCTGGCACAGGGCCAGGTACTGTTGAATTCTGTTATACATAGGGTCGCTGTGAGTCTGAACCAACTTGACAGAACCTAACAACACAAGAGTCTAATGCCAGAAATCTAAGAATTTTATCATTGTCCCTTAGGTGGAGGTTGTATACAATTTGAAAATATTCCCCAGATGGTTCTGATGGGCATGATCCAACACATGGGGTGATTTTTTTTTTTTTTTTTTTAACCAGATTGGCTATGAGGAGTTTGATGTGGCACTGTAGGATAAACACTGGACTGCTAACCACAAGGTAGGAGGTTTAAAGCTACCAGCTACTCCTTAGAAACCCTATACTATGAGTTGCTATGAGTCAGAAGTGCCTCGATAGCACTTAACAACAACAACAACATTTTCAATAAGAAAAGCAAGTGACTGCTGTGGACAAACAAGTTTAAGAAATACTACCTGTGTTTAACTATGCTAAGAACCTTACAAGTTCTGGTGGGGGAAAGTGGGATAAATCTTATTCTTGAGAAAGCAGCTTTCTGGCCTATTTTTATCACATCTACTTAATCTACATTGAGTGCCAGGCACTTGATCCTAATGAATTCAACCTGTAATTAAGATGCCCATCTTCATCATCTATAAGGATTCTGGACCTTTAAAAGAGATCCTTTCATCAGTACCCAAAGAGCCACTTGGTCATGATTATAACCGAATCATATTCAGTACACACTATTAATTATGAAATAATCTGCTAAATTTGTACCTGGCTGTGGTCCTCTGCAGTTTAAAAACACTATGAAAACCCACTGCCATTGGGTAGATTCCAACTTTTAATCATAGTGACCCTATTGCTGTAGTTAAGTGTTGTCATGTTGGTTTCGACTCATAGAGACCCTGATAGGGTTTCCAGGAGTGAATGATGAATTTGAACTTCCAATCTTTAGGTTCAAACCAACTTTGAGATAGAGTGCTTAACTAGGACAGAGCAAAATGGCCTCATAGAGTTTCCAAGGCTGTAATTTTGACAGAAGCAGATGGCCCTATCTTTCTCCCACGGAATAGCTGGTAGATTCAAATCACTGACCTTGTGGTTAGCAGTTGAACGCTTAACCACTGCATCACCAGAGCTCCTCTGAAAAGTGCTTTGGTCTTTGCAATCAGATCCTACTCTTCTTCTAAGAGTATTGTCTTTTCTTTTCACAGTATTTTGTTGTTTTAGTCAGTGGGTGTTTTCTCTTACTCCAGTGTAAGAAATATTAAAAAAAAAAAAAAAAATAGCATCTGTGGTCACCTCTTATGGCTTTAATTTTTATTTATTTATTTATTTTTGATTAAGGAGATAAGGTTGGGATTAGGATATGACTAGGTCTAAACTAGGCTATATTCTCTTATTGTTTTATTTCACTGATTGTCAAGTTGACAAGATAATCAGGCTGCTAGAAATAAAGGCTGAAGGTTCATATTTCTCTGTAGAAGAAAGACCACATTGTAGGGGAGAGTCACTCAATAGAGGGGTAAGGCAATTCTTGGTCACTTTCAGGAGATGATTGCATAAGGAGACCAATTAGTCCCAGAGCGGATGGGCACCCTTGTCACTGTCACTGTCTTGATCACCAGCTAATGGTGTGAAGCACACCCAAGCCCCTCACACTGCAATCTGTTCTGGAAGGTGGACATCTGCCCATAACAGTAGCTTCTGAAGAACCAGCACTGGTTCTTGTTACCAAATGGTGTTGGGGATAACGGATGTCCACTAATTGAAATGAACAAAACAAGCAACTATAGGAAAAGGCTTGCTTTTTATTTTTTGTCTATTCAATAAATAAGCGCATATCTAAGTTGAGAAATTTAATTGAATTTGATGGTCACGAAATGGGTCGTTATGAGTCAGAACCAACTCCACAGCACATAACCATCACCACCAAATGGTATACAAGAAAGGAGGAAGGATCAATTGAAGGGAGAAAGAGAAGAGGAAAGGAGAGGAGAAGGGAATGAAGGAAAAAAAAATACATGACTAATAAAAAGCACTAGGCAGAGGCATGTAAAAAAAAAAAAAAAAAAAGAAAGAAAGCAAATATCTGTGTCTTGATATTTCCCTGAGATTTGATTTCCCAAGGAATTCAGATGAATTGGAGTAAAAAGTAAGTAGTAATTTGGAAAGAAAAACAATGTTAGTAAGGTTCAACAGGTAGCATTTTGAATATCTGTAGCTATGAAAGAATCCTTGAATTAGAGACTAGCTGGTCTGAATCTCAAACAAGATGGTTCAAACTTACCAACCACTCCTCAGAAAACCTCTAGAAGGTCACGATTAGCCAAAACAGACTTGGCTGCACTTGATGACTTCTAGTACTACTATGGATTGAAGGATTGATTTATCTTCCCCCAAAATAAGTGTTATAAATCTCAACTTCTATGTCTAGGGGTATAATTTCATTTGGGAAAGGTTTCCTTTGTTATGTTAATGAGGCAGGATTCATGTAGTGTGTATCTGAGATAAAAAAGAGATTAAACAAGCTAGCAAAGGAGAGATGGGGTAAGAGAGATGCCAACATACATGAAGAGATAAGGACCATCCTCCAGAGACCACAGAGAGAGGGCCTTTCCTAAGAACCAGTGCTCTGAATTTGGATCTCTAGCTTCCTAAACTGAGAGTAATTAAGTTCTTTCTGTTAAAGTCTACCACTGGTGATATATCTGTTATAGCAGCGCTGGAGAACTAGACACAGCTTAGACAAAGAGAGGGGCTATTGGGAGTAGGGAAAAGTTCTCAGGGATACACCACTTCACATTTGTAGAGCACTTGTGAGTCTCCAAAGCCTGACCACACAGTTGTCCTTTGTCCCTGCAGTATCTCCATAACAAGGCTCATGCCACATGACTTCCAGATGTCTAAGAAACTGTGACCCGCTAAATAATGAAGTTTCAGTTCACTGAAATTATGATCTAGGGTCCAGAAATCAGACATGCTGTTATATACATGAGTCAAAAATTGTCTCTGTGTATCAAATCCCGTTTACTTCTTCATAGCAAGTTAAAGTCCATGAATACAAATAAGCCTGCTGGTGCCAAACTCAAATGTGTATTTATCCAGTTGTTTTCAAAATTACCCAAATCAGTAGACTTGTAGCCACTTAAAGCCTGCCTGCTTTACATATTCCAAAACACTTCACCGAACATCTGCTAGCCCTAGGTAAGATAGATTCCTCTCATTTTAAGGCTCCTCAGATGGTTCCCTGGGAGCTCTCTGATCTAGAGACTCCCCAATTCGCAATGTACACATAACCACCCTGCACAGTCTTCTCTTCTTCCTGGGTTTTTCATGCCCTCTTCTCCTTCTCTTTCTTATATGCCTCTCTGATAACCAAAAGATATAGCTCTGGTTCCCCCAGAGGTGTCTTAAAAGAACTCCAAAATCAGGATTGAAAACCTAAGGAGCACAGTTCAACTCAGACACACATGGGATACACGTGAGTCCAGTAAATTCAAGGACACCTAGCTGGTGAACCTTGTGTGTATTTCTTATAAGGCAGATGCTCAGCAAAGGGACAGCCTGCCAGCTGCCAGCTGCCAGGTCTCAGCCCAGTGCTTTGGTATCCCAGAAAACCAATTGCTGCCCACTGTGGGCATGTTGGTATCCATGAAGAATGAATGCTGACACATCTGTCAACCAAAGCATAGTCTCCCCTGGGCTGAAAGTGAGACGTAACCTCCAGAGGTTACGTCTGGAAATGCAACAATTCCAATACCCATGCCTCCGTGCTCAATAATCTACTCTCAATCTACTCTTGTTTCTCTATCTAATCTACTCTCTTTTCTCTATCAGGACAGAAAAACCAAGGAGGGTTTCTGTGGCTTCCCATTGGTCTCCCAGGCAAGAAAGCCGAAACTAATGACCCAAGGAGAAAAACTGCCAGTGCATATGAGCAGCATTCCCACAGGTTTGAAATTAAATGATGATGGGTTAGCCGCAATGAATGATGTTCTGATAACACAAAGAAACAATGCTCCTGGCATCCTGTCATTGGCATTTCAGGATTGTGACTTGCTTTCCTTTATTTTTAAAAATACTTGGTGTTCCTGACAAATTGGCTCACACAGGGGGTAAGTATATTTCCCCCAAAGTGCTCTCGAGTAAATCTCAGAAAAGAAGACTGCTTGGCTGTGCAGTCTGTTCCTTTGAATAGAATGACTCAAGTCTGCCCTTCATGGGTTTGTTCTGCTTGGGACTAGATTCATGTTGATTACTGGAGGATTTTTAAGCAAACCCCAGGCAGCATGCCATTTTATTCCAATACTCCAATGCATCATGAACTTCTTGAAATGATGGATATTGTCCATAAACAGCCACAATATCCTCATCACAATTGACAAGATAAAAAACTGATTCCTGGGAGAAAAGAGAAATCTGTTGACATAAAAGTATATTAATGGTTGCTTAGGACTTGGCAGATGCGTTGGTTGGGCGTGGGGGTAGGAAGTGATAAAAATGGTTTCAATTTGACTAGGGTGGTGGCTCCACATGTGTGAATATCTAAAAACCATTGAATTATACAGTTTAAATGGGTGATTTGTAGAGCATGTGAAGTATATCCCAATAAAACTCCTTACTGGTGTGGTGCTGTAGGATAAGCACTGGGCTGCTAACAATAATGTCTGTGGTTCAAACCCACAAGCCAGTCTGTTGAAGCCCTATAAAGTGTTGCTATGTGTTGGAACAGACTCAACAGCACTTCACAACAACAATAACAAAATTGTTTTTAAATGATTCCTGGGTGTTATCTAACAATGGTGTCCTGGTGTGGTGCTGTAGAATAAGCACTAGATTGCTAACTACAAAATCTGAGGTTCAAAATCACCCGCTGCTCCTTGGAAACCATATACATAGTAACTATGAGTCAGAACTGACTCAACAGCACTTAACAACAATCTAACAATAGTCAAATCTCACAATTATCTCAAAAAAGTCTCTTTAAAGTTCATGTGTTCAAATAAGGTACAAACAAGACCCCCACACAGCAGCTGGCTAGAGCAATCCTAGCTTAATTTCTCCACTGCCTTTGCCTGATTCTCATACTATCATGACTTGTTGCTGCTGTTAAGTGCTGTTCAGTCGGTTCAGACTCATAGCGACCCTGTATAGGGTTTCTGAGGATAAAGTGGTGTGTTTGAACTGCCGATCTTGTACATCGCAGTCTAGTGCTGACCCTACAGTGCCACACCAGGAGTCATTTGGAATTTTGGTGGTATATCCAGCATCATAGCAACACATTATGTTGCAGTAACATCAAGCTTATCCATGCTGGACAATGTTCACTAGAGCATTCAGACTGAGACAGACTCGAAAGACAGATCTAGAAACTGGCCAGTGAAAATCCTGTGGATCATCATAAAACATTGCTCATGATAGTGCCAAAAGATAAGTCCCTAGATTGGAAGGCACTACACAATGCAATCTTTCTGATAGTCTCTGTTTTCAGCCAAGATCCATCGGACATCAGCAATGATATTCCTCATTCCACTGCCTGAAAGCAGAGAATACCAGAAAGATGTTTACCTGTGCTTTATTGGCCACGCAAAGGCTTTCAATTGTGTGAATCATGACAAGCTATGGACAACATTGTAAAGTATGAGTATTCCGGAACACTTAATTGTGCTCATGAGGAATCTGTACCTGGATCAAGAAGCATTTGTTCGAACAGAACATGGGAACACTGAAAGATTTAAAATTAAGAAAGATGTGTTACAAGGTTGTATTCTTTCATCATACTTATTCAACCTATATGCTGAGCAAATCATCAGAGAAGCTGGATTCTATGAAGAAAAACATGGCATCAAGACTGGAGGAAGACTCATTAACAACCTGTGATATGCAGATGATACAACCTTGCTTGCTGAAAGTGAAGAGGACTTGAAACATTTACTTATGTAGATCAAAGAGCACAGCCTTCGGTATGGATTCCATCTCAATGTAAAGAACACAAAAATCTTCATCACTGGACCAATAAGCAACATTCTTATCAACAGAGAAAAGATTGAAGTTGTCAAGGACTTCATTCTTCTTGGATCAACTATCAACACTTACACAAGCAGCAGTCAAGAAATCAAAGGACGTATTGCCTTAGGCAAATCTGCTGCACTAGACCTTTGTAAAGTGTTGAAGAGCAAAGATGTCAGCTTGAGGACTAAGGTGCACCTGACCCAAGCCATGGTATTTTCAATAACCTCATATGCATGCGAAAGCTGGACAGTGAATAAGGAAACCATGGAAGAACTGATGCTTTTGATTATGATATTGAAGGAGAATATTGAAAGTGCCATGGGCTGCCAAAAGAACCAATAGATCCATTTTGGAAGAAGTGCAGCCAGAGCGCTCCTTGGAGGCCAAGATGGCCAAACTTTGTCTCTCATACTTTGGACATATTGTCAGAAGGGACCAGTCGCTGGAGAAGGATATTATGTTTGGTAAGGTGGGGAGTCAGAGAAAAAGAGGAAGACCCCCAGTGAGATGGACTGGCCAAGTGGCAGCATTGATGGAATCAAGCATGGCACCAATAGTGAGGTTGGTCCAGGATCGGGCAGTATTTCGTTCTGCTGTGCTTAAGGTCACTATGGGTCGGTACTGACTCAATGGCACCAAATAACAACAACACAAGGCAAAAATGGACTAAAACAATGGTGAGGATGGTGCAGGACTGGCAGTGCTGTGTTCTGTTTTAAATAGGGTACCTAGGAGGCAGAAGCTAATCCCAACAACACCATGATACAATAATGGGCTCAAACATGGCAGCAGACCTGAAGATGGCACAGGTCTGGGCAATGTTTCATCCTATAGAAGGTCACCATGACTAGTAATAAGATTGTCTGGTTGTAGAGCCCAGGTCAAGTGTCCAATAGTATGTCTCACCTTCTGGATTGTGTGTTTACTGCCTCATGGTTTCCTTTAACACTTCTTTTTTATAAAGTCTTGTAATTAAGCTTTGGCTTAATATTGCCGTTGTTGTTATTAGGTATTGTCGAGTTGGTTTTGACTCATAGTGACGTTGTGCACAACAGAACGATACATCACCTGCTCCTGAACCATCCTGACAATTGTTAGGCATGAACCCATTGCTGCTGCCACTGTGTCAATCCAGCTCATTAGGGGTATTCCTCTATTTTGTTTATCCTCCACTTTACCAAGCACCATGTCCTTCTCTAGGGACTGGTCCCTCCTCACAACAAGTCCGAATATGAGACATGACTACTCACCATCTTGACTTCCAAGGAGCATTCTGGTTGTATTTCTTCCGACACAAATTTGTTTATTCTTCTAGCAGTCCATGGTACTTTTAATATTCTTCTCTAACACCATAACTCAAATGCATCATATTTTCTATGGTTTTCCTTATTCACTGTTCAACTTTCACATGTATATGAGGCTATTATTAAAAATACCATGGCATGGGTCAGGTGCACCTTAGTCCTCAATCTGACATCTTTGCTCTGGAACTCTTTAAAGAGGTCTACTATCTGACAGTGTTTCACTGCTATTCAAAGGTCTTTGGTGGTTAAACACTCAGAAGTAGTCTGCTTCTTTTCATCAGAGTCTGTCATAGTCTGGAAGCTCAGCTGTAACCTGTCCACCATGGGTGACCCTGTCAGCATTCAAAATACTGGTGGCACAGCTCTCAACATTACAGCAACACAGAGGCCACCAAAGTGCAACAAACAGACAGATTTAATAGGATTCAGGAATTTTTTTCTTCATCTGTTTGAGGATTTTTGTTTATTTTTCCAAGCGTCTTTGGTAAGTGGTTCTGTGTGCTTCTCAATGCATCACATCATGAGGTCTCCCTAACATTTGTTTCCAGAACATTTTGTGGTGCTAACGTTGATCAGAGGGTTGACAAATTCTTCGATGGCAAAGTGTAAGGTCAGGTTACCACAATGAAAGGGCGCCCTGCTAGATCTAAAAACATTCCAGCAAATGGAGTACCATGCCTATGGCCTCACCTCTGCCTCTGATTTCTTGTCCCACCCAGTCAGAGCTTCTGACATGTACATCAGCCTAGCTGGACACACCTCTGCTTCTCAATAACAATCAGTTTTCCATTGAACCAGCTCACAGGAGTGAGAAGGCTTAAAATGTAAAATGATCTCAAGAAAATGACATGGTAGAAAGTTTGAGATTCTAAACCCAAGCCTGACAATGACATACTTTGTAACCCTGAACGAGTAAGTCACTTAATTTTCTCTGGATCTCAGTGACTCCAACTGTGAAACTCTCCCAACTCTAAGTTCTGATAAACTAAGAATTTTTATGCATCCTCTGTGCAGCTGTCTGTAAGTCATGCAGTGGTGGTTTGCACATTGCTATTATGCTAGAAGCTGTATCACTGGTATGTTAAATATCAGCAGCGTAATCCTTGAAGTACAAGGAACTCTGGTAGCGTAGTGGTTACGAATCGGGCTGCGAACCTTAAGGTCTGTGGTTCGAAACTACCAGCCGCTCCGCGAAGTACAGGTTTCATTGGAGCTGCTGACTAGCACAGACAAGAAAGAAAAACCTGGCCGTCTAGTCTAGAAATTCGCCATTGAAAACCCTAGAGATCCCAATAGAATAAATGAGAGGGCTCCTAAAAGTTTGTGGACAAATGGTATTGAAAGTGCATGGAATGTTTCCCTGAACTTTTTGAAGCCCCCTTGTATAGTGGGGAAAGATGAAGCCCCTAGGTTGGAAGGTACTGAGACTCCAGTGCCCACAGTAATAGATGCAGCATCCTAATTATTGTGAGGAAGCACAGGTCTAGGCAATGCTTGGGACTACTTCACGTGGGGCCACCATGAGTCAGATGGACTCAGCGGCAACTAAGGACAACAGCAAGACGCACATTTCAAAAATAGAAATATTATGGAAAACCAGAGTAATATTCAGCCAGATAGATCTGACTTTCATCTTTTTTGAATTAGAAATTTGCAAGTAAGGGAAGTGATTGTTTGCTAAATAGCTGAACCATTTTAACAGAAGGTCTCCAGAGAACATGTCCACAGACACTTGTTTCTTTGGTGGCTAAAATTTCTCAGTCTTTAATGTTCCACCCACTTATAGCTCTCTGCAGTACCTACTAGATCTTTTTAAACCCCCCCCCCCAATTGCTACTTTTATTTTTTGTTCAGGGTACCCATGTAAGAGTCTTTTATTTGCCACCAAACAATCTTAACTGATATACCATCCAAATTCTAAGTCCCAGCTCAGATCCCAGTCTGAATTGAAGACTCTAGGGCAACATCAGTCATAGTGATGTTTGTCTGTCCATGTTAGGGTGCTAAAATCTGTGCAACTTACCCACATCTATTGTATTCACATCTACACTTAAATTCCCAGATGTTCCCACACTTTATTAGCCTACTAGGTTCAAAGCAAAGAGGCCCCATACAATAGAGCAAATCCCCATTACACCATGAATTTGTATTACATATAACTGGCTGCCTTCCTCCATATAGTCCTTATTCTCAAATGAAATTGGATCAAAATTCTTATTTGCAAGTACTGAGTGTCACTGATTTCACAAGTCCATAACCCCATGTTTTACATGCTTGAAAATGCACCCCAATTTTGCATCTTGGTAGAGTTTCTTATACTTCGCATTTCCCAAAAAGCCTTGAAAAATGCTGGATATGTTGTTTTTATTAAGTGTGGTCAAGTCAGTTCTGACTCATTGTGACCCTATATAGAATTTCTGAGACTACAGATCTTTGTGGGAACAGAAAACTTCATCTTTCTCCAGTGGAGAGGCTGGTGGGCTCAAACAGCCCACCTTGTGGTTTACAGTCCAGTGATTAACAAATCCATGTTGACTTAATGTTACCTGCCATTACAACAATGCCTGGTCACTATGGAAGGGATAGTGTGAGAAGAAAAAATGACAAACTGAGGAATGTCTGAGACATATATGAGCCTATCGACCTTTCCTGAAGCTGTTGGATTAAGAACAACCAGAAAAGATGTTATAGATCAAAGGTAATCCCCAGGGCACATAATTACTCAAGAGCAGGCTGACACTTGGATGCCAGCCTGGTACAGCAGTGAAGGAGGAAAGCCAAGAAAAAACAGGGTCCTGAGCCAACTCATGATAGCTTCAGGGCTGTTCTCATGTTCGTTAAAAAGATGCCCCTTGCTCTCAATACTTACAAACCAGAGACAACATGGTGAGCAGGCTGTGAGTGAGATTCCAACCTCAATTTGGCCCTCTGATTGGCACTTTTATGCAGAATACAATCTGTAGTAACCTAGGACTGACCCCAAAAGCCAACCTACCAAGACTTCAGCCTAGCTCCTCCATTCTCTTTCCTAGTGCACTTGCTAAACACCAGTATACTAGTGGGCGTTGCTGGGCTGTGGGCACCTGATGCTAGTGCCACATAAATCTGACCTAACTCAGGCTGTGGTAGGGGCACATCAGGCACCTCTTTGGTGCTACTTCAGATTATCTGGGCTTCACTTCTCTCCAGGGCTTGGGGTCACTAGTTCTAGCCCCAGCCACCTCTGCAGTGGTTAACTGCCTGAAGTCTGACCCACTCCACTTCCTGTTCTGTGGTTTCTTTGTTGGCACTGAGGTAGGACTTGGCACAGAACCCTTTTCACACCCATACAGGTGCACCCTGGAAATTCAGAGGAATTCAGGCCCTTAGAGTGATTTGCAAGTAAAGGAAGATAAAGTCAGCTAATAAAACGTCCTCCTTTTCTCCCCCAGGCAGACCTTCTTAGGAAGCAGTGCTACACAGGTTTCTCAGAGGTCATCAGTCATGTTTGGTACCAAGGATTAAGACACCAAGCCCACTTCAGGACAAAGTAGAGATACCTCTTCTCTGTCCTCTAGGCTCCTGAGTGGAAACCCAATTGATGACACTGGGTTTGGTCTTTGTGGGTGTTAGTGAAAAACAAAAAGGCTTGAACCTTTTCTGGGATTTAATGCTGCACAAGTAAAGGTGACTGGCATGAAGGATTTCTTACCAGCAGAGGTTAGTTCCAGCAGTTTCCAAGTGAGGACCGATGTGCATAGCAAGAACGTACAACAAGGGGTTGTCCTTCAGTCTGAAATTGTGCTCCTTGTCACCAAGCCTTCACAAAGCACTGTTGAGTGGTGCAAGGCAGCAGCAAACGGCCAACAGAAGGTACAGTGGATGTGAATGGCCTTCTCTAGGACAAGCTTCTCTGTGGAATGTGGCTGGATCTGGAGAATGGCTGGCCCCAGTCATAGTACCGAGGGTGACAGTGAGGAGGGTTAAAGCTATGTGTTTGCACCAGTAACATCCGTGAGCTGCACTCCCAGACATGCAGGAATCCAGACATCACTCCGCATGCCTGGATCTGGCCAAAACATTATTAATAAAATGGATAAAAAGTACGATGCAGCCTACCCTCTGGTGTCCCAGTGTGTCGTCAGCCCCTCTGTCTTGTTCCTCCCTCCTACCAGACACTGTCTGCTACTGTGCAGTACTTTAGAAAGTCCCTTCGCCTCTCAGAGCCCATGTGTGTAAAGGGGAAACATTTCTCTGTAACATACTGTCTGACATGTGCTCACTGAAAGTACCCCTTTCCGTCCACTGCCTCCACTGACATCTACCCCACTCTAGACTCACACTCAGCCAGGAGGACCTTTCAATTCAGAGGCCCGGAAGCTCCGTCCCTTCCACCCCTACATTACATCAGTCTGTTCTCATCATAGAAGTTAGGGTGGTCTAAGTAAAGCATAAATCAGGGCACGCCACTGCTTTTTTCCAACCGCCCCCTCAAGGCTCCCTCAGAGTCAAGACAAAGCAATGCCATCGAAGCTTCCCTTCCACCTTGTCTCCAGTTACCTCTCTAATCTCATTTCTTGCTGCTCAGCACCCCACCCCACTCACTCAGCTTCCACGTTATTGGGCTCGCCACTGGACCTTGAATACCTGGCTCACTCCTTCCTCAGGCTCTTTCCTTAATCTGTTTCTTCATTCAGGAGAACCCTTTCCTCAGATACCTTCAGTGCTTGCTCCATCACCACTGTAGGTCTTCTTACAAATGTCATCCTCGTAGTGTGGCTTTCCCAATCCAACATACCGAAAACCAATCCCACTGCCATCCGGTGGATTCTGACTGCACCATCCCCACATACCTAGTCCCTTCTAACAAAGTCGTATTTTACTTACTTATATGGATATATCCATAATAAGTAAGTAAAATACGACTTTGTTAGATGGTGATCAGTAGCAAGACTAAACATACAGAAGGGCCAGAAGGGGTGGGAGCTTTCAGAGGATGTGGTTCTTACATTGGTTCAAAACTATCATCACAGCACAAAGTCTGCCATTAAGTGGGTGCTCAATCAATCTTGGTGAATGAATGAATCCCTTTTCCTCCACATGACTACCCAACATAAGAGATAAGAGAACTACCCTTATTGCATACATTTGTTCCAAAATATTACCAGAAACAAGAGCTATAGCTGACCGGGACCAAGGACAGATAGGCCTTAGGTCTGAGCATCTTCAATCATGAGTAAAGGCCAAGACTCTAAGTCTAGCTCCACAAAATGGGAATCTATTCAAAGTTTCAAAGCAAAGCTTAAAAGTCCCTGTTTGTTTTCATTAGGAATTAAACTTGTATGGAATAAACTTCCTTTTTTGTTTAATAAAATAATCAAGCAAATAATTTAAATTACTGATGAAAATTATGAGCATCCAGAAATAGATGTTTTACGGAATTGACTTTCTTAAAATCAGTTATTGTAGTTAGGTAACACCATGTAGGTTCAGAGTCATAGAGACCCTACATACACTGAAACGAAATGCTGCCCCATCCTGTGTCTCCTCACAACACTTGTTATATTGGAGGTGTTGTTGCAGCCACTACATCAATCTGTATTTATTGAAAATCTTCCTCTTCTTTGCTGACTCTTTACATGATAACACATCCAGTATATATAAGATGAGGTCTTCCCATTATCACGTCCATGGAATATTCATTCTGGCTGTACTTATTCCAAACAGATTTCTTCTTCTGGAAGTCCATGGTCCATTCAATATTCTTATCCAAAATCATTCATTCAAATGTAACAATTCTTCCAGTCTTCCTTATTCATTGTCCAGCCTTCACATGCATATGAGAAAATGAAAATATCATAGCTTGGATCAGGTGCATCTTAATTCTTAAGGTAACATTTATTTTTACTTTTGGATACTTTAAAGAGATATTTTGCAGCAGATTTACTCAATGCAATAAATCCTTTCATTTCTTCACTGTTGCTTTCACAGCCATTGATTACAGATACAAGTAAAATGAAAGTTTTGACAATTTCAATATTTTCTCCATTTATCATGACATTGCTTATTGCTCCTGTTGTGGGGAATTTTGTTTTCTTGATGTTGAGGGATAATCCATATTGAAGGCTATAGTTTATCTTCATCAGTCAGTGCTTCAAGGTGTCTCCACTTTCAGCAAACATGGTTGTGTCATCTGGACATCACAGGCAGTTAACTAGCCTTCCTCCAATTCTAATGCCATTGTCCAACATCTCAGGTTATTGATTCAGTATATAGATTGAGCAACTATGGTGAAAAGTTACAACCCTGACACACACCTTAATCAATTGAAACCATGCAGTGCCCCCAACCCTTGTTCACTTTGAACAACTACTTCTTGGTCTATGTACTTATTCCACATGGACACAACAAACATAATAAAGTGTTCTGGAATTCCCATTCTTCATAATGTTATCCATAATTCCATATGAACCACACAGTCAAATGGCTTTTCATAGGCATTAAACAGTTAAACATCTTTCTAGTTTTCTCTGTTTTTTTGCCAAGATACAGCTGACATCAGTAGTTATATGTTTCACTGCATGTCCTCTTCTGAATCTGGCTTGAATTTCTGTCAGTTCCCTGTCAATGTATTGCTGCAACCACATTTGAATTACCTTTTACATAATTTTACTCACATGTGACATCGATGATGGTGTTCAATAACTTCCAAATTCTGTTCAATCACCTTTATTTGGAATAGGAATGTATATGAATCTCTTCTACTTGGTTGACCAGGTAGCTGTTTTCCAAATTTCTTGGTATAGATGAGCAAATGTTTCCAGTATTTCGTTCATTTGTTGAAATGTCTCAGTTGGTACTCTGTCAATTCCTGGAGGCTTGTTTTCATCCAAGGTCTTCAGTTCAGCTTGGACATCTTCCTTTACTAACGTTAATCCTTGATCATGTTACCTCCTGAAATGGCTGAACATCGGCCCATTATTTTTGGTGTAGTATATTCCTTCCATCTTCTTTTGATATTTCCTGCATCATTCATTATTTGTCCATGTAACCCTTCAAAATTTCAACTCCAGGACTGATTTTTTTCTCTCTCTCTTTAGTTATTTCAGCTTAAGAAATGCCCAGGATGTTATTTCTTTGTGGTTTCTAACTCCAGGATTTTGCACATAGCATTTTAATACTTTGTCTTCTGTGAGCTACCCTTTAAGATTTTCTGTTTGGATCTTTTACTTCATCATTTCTTCCATTTGCTTTAGCTACTCGACATTCAAGAGTAAGTTTCAGAGTCTCTTCTGAAACGCATTTTGGTCTTTTCTTTCTTTTTTGTCTTTCAATGATCTGTTATTTTCTTCATGTACTATGTCCTTGAAAGGAGTTCTGGTAGCGTAGTAGTTATGAATCAGGCTGTGAATCTCAAGCTCAGCAGTTCAGAACTACCAGCTGTTCTGCGGGAGAAAGATGAGGCTTTCTGCTCCCATAAAGATTTACAGCCTCGAAACCCTGTACAGGGTGGCTATGAGTCGGAACAAACTCCACGGCACTCAGCCACCACCATGATGTCCTTGATGTCATCCAACAACTTGTCTGGTCTTTGGTCATTAGTGGTCATTCCATCAATTCTGTTCTTGAGATGGTTTCTAAATTCAGGTAGGATACACTCAAGGTTGCACTTTGGCTCTTGTGGGCTTATTTTCATTTTCTTCAGTCAGCTTGAATTTGCACATGAGCAGTTGATGATTGATTCTCCAGAAGCCACTGGTCTTGTTTTGACTGATGATAATAAGCCCTTCTATTGTTTCTTTCCATAGACATGTTGTTAAGTGCCATCAAGTCAGTTCTGACTCATAGCAACCCTGTATAGGGTTTCTAAGGAACAACTGGTGAGTTTGAAATACTGACCTTGTTGTTAGCAGACAAGTGCTTATCCTACAGCACCATAACAAGACTCCTTCCATAGATACATTAGATCTAATTCCTGTGTATTCCATCTGTGAAGGTCTATGTGTGTAGTCACCATTTATGTTGTTGATAAAAGGCATGTCTAATGATTAAGTTATTGGTCTTGAACAATTCTGTCACACAATCTCTGGCATCATCTCTATCTTCAAGACCATATTTTCCAACTACCAATCCTTACACTTTATTTCTAACTTTCACATTCCAATCATTAATAATTATCCATGCATTTTGAATGCATGTTTGATCAATTTCAAACTGCAGAAGTTGGTAAAAAAAAAAAAAAAACAACTCTTCAAGTTCTTCATCTTTGGCGTAACTGGCTGGTACATAAATTGGAATAGTCATATTAACTTGTATTCCTTGTAGATTGTGTATTCAATGACATCATTGTATTTCAGAATAGATCTTGAATTGTTCCTTTTGATATGGAATGTGGAGCCATCCTCTTTGTTACTCCTAATATAGAAGATAATATGACTATCCAATTCAAAACGGGCAATTCTAGTCCATTCCAATGCACCAATAACTAGGATCTTGATCTTTTAAGTATTCTGGTTCACTTTTAGCAACTTCCACTTTTCCTAGATTCATATTTTGTACACTCCATGGTCTAATTAGAACAAACACATCTGTGTTGGAAGAACTATAGCTAGAATGCTTCTATAAAATAGGATAGCCAGATTTAGTCTTTCACACTCAGACATTTTATCAGGAGGAACCAGTTCCTGAAGAAGGATATCATCCTTGGTAAAATGGAGGGTCAGCAAAAAAGAAAGAAACCCCCCAATGAGATGGATTGGAACAGTGGCTGCAGCAATGGGCTCAACTGTAACAAAGATAGTGAGGTTGGCACAGGACCAGGGAGTGTTTTGTTCTATTGTTAATAAGTTCCCTATGAGTCAGAACCTACTCAACGACACCTAAGAGCAAGAATAACAACAAGGTGTTCTAATTGTGAATAGATGTTTGTAGCAGTTTCTTCTCATTTTGCATTGTGCCATATCAGCAAATGAAGGTCCTGAAAGCTTTGCTTTTCCTTGTTACTAAGATCAACTCCACTTAAGGAAGCAGCTCTTCCCTGCTCATATTTTGAATGTCTTTCTAATTTTCATGACTCATCTTCTGGCACTGTATCAGACAATGTCCCACTGCTATCCATAAAGTTTTCATTGGAAAACTTTTTCAGAAATAGATGACCAGTTCCTTCTTTCCAGTCTGTCTTAGTCTTGAAGCGTCTCTGAAACCTCTTCACCAGGGATGAACCTGCTGGTATTTTAAATACTGATAGCATAACTTCCAGCATCACAGCAATATGCAAGCCACCATAGCATGACAAGCCAACAGACATGTTGGACAGAATTTGCAAAGGCATAAATAGAAAGCTATCTAAAAATGACTTCTTAAAAAATTTGAGATTTTTCAAAAGGAGCAATGAAATTGGGTTATTTTCCAAAAACATTTCCCTTCTTATTCATTTAATAAATTTCCACATGAAGCTCGGTGTGATATCCACATATTCAATTTAATATCCACAACCCAATTTATTACTGTATTTATTTCACTGTGACATTCCTAGATAACAGTCTCATTGTCAGACTAAGCCTTTTTCTAAATGAACCTGACAGATTAGTGCCCTTTTCCACTGCTGTTCATCAGAGCCCAGCATGAGCCTTGGTTCTAAAACAGGTAGATGGTCAACCACTCATGACCTCACAAAGCGGAAGAGGGAGAGACATGTAAAACCTGAGATCAAATGTCATTGAGCACTATACAGTGTCAACAATATCAAAATGAAACAAAATTTGCCACAGAGACCGCATGTTGTTGTTGTTAGGTGCCGCTGAGTCAGTTCCAACTCATAGTGGCCCTGTATAGGGTTATTGAGGAGTGGCTGGTGAGTTTGAACAGCTGACCTTGTGGTTCAAACCAACCTTGAGACCGAGTGCTTATCTTAAAGTGCCATAAGAAGGATGAAACCCAGACATAACATTAAATGAAGAAGAGTATTTTTAAATTCATGGGAAAGGAGACTAGATGACAAAGGAAACACTCTGATTGAAGACCCAAAAGAGGTAGACTAAATACCCAGGCCTGATGAGCAGAAAGGGCTTATTGGAATGACCAGAAATTTGAGTGTGGCAGGAAAGATGGAGGATAATTTTTATAAGGATCCTTAGTTGTCTTAAATGAAAAATAATAAATAAATTAGGAAAAGGTTGCTCGTTTGGCCAAGTCTTGTTTTTCTGAGTCAAGGTATATTGGATAGCCTCCCCCACCCATCTCTCTAAGCTTATCTGTACTTGAGAAGACACAATTAATCAATGAAATGCCTGTAATAAAACAGAACACAACATGTGGGCACAGGTCAGAAAAAGTGTCTCACACTCAAAGAACTTCAAGAAAGGAGTTTTATAAAATGAAAGCATTTTTTCAGGTCAGAAAAGATTCCTGGGACAAAAAATGCATGACTGCCTCTCTGAGGGTTCTTGTTATTTAAAAAGAATAGAAAGTTGAGACCACTGGAGCAGACAGGGTAGTGTTGATGTGGAGATGGTCTAAGCAGCTACAAGTATATAAAGGTTTTGGTGTCAGTGGACTCAATCTAGTATATGAGTTAGTGCTCAGCCCATGATACAGCCATCTCCTTATAGCTCAGTCTCTCAATTAAGTAAATCACATTATCATAGTTATTGGCATTGTCAACAGACAGGCAGGTAGTGCCTGCCTCCTAGTTATAACACCCTTCCTTCCAGACTCCATTTTCCTGGGGACCAGCCACTGTAGGTGGCACATCAGTACTGATATAGCAGCAGCCGCCATAACACATGTGAATATGCTACAGTTGCTTTAGGTTTAGCAGGCGTTTGTAAAGAGAATTAAAGGACCGAGTTGACCAGTTGCTCTGAATACTATTTTCTGCAGGGGCTTTGCAGCTTCAGAGTTTGAGGGGAAAGCAAAGAGATAATGAAAAAGAATCACCTTTCTGAAACTAAGAAGCACATCTTGAGCCGTCACCTGCCAGAACTCCACTCCAGAAATAGCTCCAACAACAACTTGAAATGTCCTTCCAACGAAGGTCTCTAATGGTATTCCTCAAGGAGCATCATTTTTTATGTATCACTTTATTAAATGCAATATCTAAATGTTTAAAGAAAGACACTGGAAAAGTTTATTCCTTCCAAGAAAAGCACGTACAGCAAAACTGCGGGCTTTACTTGCAACCTCTAAGTGTAAGATAGAAGAAAAGCTGGGAAGAATTTTGTGAAAGTCACAAAGCAAGCACTGCAGCATTAAAAGAATTCCAATAAATCTAAATTCCAAGCATGTGTCTTAGCACTCAGGAGATCTATAAATGGCACTGCCTTAAAAGTCAAGAGAAAACAGTCATTAAGCGAATAAGTTTGGTCACTAGAAATGTCCCAATATGCTAAAGCACACCAAGCAACCCAAATAGAGCTCTCTATGGGAATAGTACAAATGTTGCTCCTACCAAATTTCCCATGATGGTATGCACTAAATGGGAGAGACTTCCGGGGAAGATTGTGGCAGAAACAAAATGATTATAGAAAGCCAGAGTCCATAAATCAAA
>NW_006408842.1:730248-743337 GCF_000296735.1 Chrysochloris asiatica
TATATATATAAATCTACATGGCAAAAATATGTGTTCATACAGCACTGAAACTAGAAAAGAGTGCCCTTCTCATATCAAACAACTTTGGAGCATGTCACAAAGTATATTCTGGAACAAAGGGAATGGGGACTCTAGGAGCTGAGCTATGCAGAGGCATGTGGTGAGTGGACAGGATCCTAAAGCTCCTCACCAGTATCCCCAGTGCAGAAGAATGAAGACTGGGATGCAGAGGTCCAGCAAGGTTGCCTAAATCTAAGAATTTGAGAAAGTTGATACTGTCTCCCATGCGGATAGAAGTAAAGAGTAAAGAGAATTAAGGAAACAACTTGACTAGTTGTCCTCAAGTCAACTACAGCTCATGTTGGCTCCATGTATGTCCCAGTAGAACTGTGCTCCATAGAGTTTTCAATGGTGGGCTCTTTCTGAAGTCAGTGACCAATTTTTGGCTAGTAGTCATGCACATTAATCATTACACCTCTGAGGGACTCCCAACAAATAAAGTACCTCATATTAATCATCTCAATAGCAATTAAATGCTGAATAAGCTAAAAATAAGAGTAAACAAAGCCAGGAAAAGCACCTAGAAATTCTCTTTGGAGGGACCCACTCTACAAAGCCCAACTCCTTATTCCATATGATAAATAGAACCTTCTGAGCTCAAGATGAACCATTAAGATTCACAGCCTATTCTTTGCTGTTGGCATTTGTGCCTAAAAGGAAAATTGCACAAGTATCCAAAGATATATGTACATGAATGTTGTCAGCAGCATTGTTTAGAATAACGCAGTTGGAAATAAACCTAAATGTCTCATCAATCAGGACACAACTGGGACAACAAGTTATGGTGCATACCCCTTGAATATATGCTGCATAATCAGTACATGAAATGTGCCATGAGGCCAAGACCCATGTGCATCTTGTTCACGCTGTTACTCCCGCGCCAAGCATCAAACATAGTATATAGTAGTCAATGAGTAAATGAATCAGTGAACGAAGTGAACACACTACTGGACAAACTTTGTTATTATTACTTTCCATCAGCATGGTGACCTCATGTGTGCTGAGTCAAAAAACAGACTTGTGATCTTTCAGAGGGTTACAGATCTCAAGGTCTGTCTTTTGAGGAATTTCTGGATGGGTTCAAACCTCTTTTCAGTTAATGTTATGATCAAGCACTGAACAATGTGCAGACCCCAGAGACTCCATTCAAAATCTTGAACCCATATATGGTGGTGGTTGTGGTAAGCCGTGGAGTCAGTTCCAATTCACAGTTACCCTGCAAAAGGTTTCCAAAGCTGTAAATCTTTATGAGAGCAGAAAGTCTCATCTTTCACCCGTGGAATGGCTGGTAGTTTCATACCACTGACCTTAAGGTTAGCAGCCCTACCCATAAACACTATGCTACCAGAGCTCCTTTATAGTAACCTAGAAAAATGTCACAATATTGTTGCATGAAAAATGGTAAATTATTGAACAATATGAACCCATTTTTTTTGTTAATGTCATGTACAAGGGGACTCCAAAAAGTTCATAGGAAAATGCCATTATCTTTACATTCCACTTTCTATTAATTTGTTGAAGCCTCTTTGTGCATGTTTATTTCTTTATACATATCTTTTTTTAAAAAAATATGCATATGCAGTTTTAATATATGCTTACAGTACCTATAATAGTTTTACTCATTGAAATCTGGTACTTCTTTCCTTCCAGATACACAGTAAGCTGATATTCTGGTTCTCTTATGGTTAAGCAGGGCTCTCTGGTAGCGTAGTGGTTACGAATCAGGCTGCAAACCGCAAGGTCAGCAGCTCGAAACTACCAGGTGCTCCGCAGGAGAAAGATGAGGCTTTCTGCTCCTGTAAAGATGTATAGTCTCAGAAACCCTGTTAAGGGTCGCTATGGGTCGAAACCAACTTAATGGCACTTAACAACAACAACAACCATACATCTAGTTTCGGCCAGTAAATGGTGAGTGTAAATGACACATATGTTCCAGCCTAGAACATTTGTATTCCAGCATTTCTCCTTAGATCCCGTCCCCTTCCCGAGTTGATCTTGAAAGAATATGTTAAGACAAAGCATCTGGAATCAGGATTCTGGGGTGACTACAATGAGTCATCAGTCACTGAACAATGCACATACAGTTGTTGATGTTTGTTGTAGGTAAGTGCTGTCGAGTCAGTTCCAACTCCTAGTGACCTTATAAAGGGTTTCTGAGGAATCACCAACTTTGCAGTTCAAACCAACTTTGAGGTTGCTTTTCCTATGGCACCATGCCAGGACTGAGACATGCACCTGTGTGAAATCACTAGGGCTAGGCTTTTTTTGTAACTCCAGCATAATAAACTATTCCTGGTGACTACAAATCAATGACACACACAACACATTTGTATATGTTGGTGGTGGTGATGATGGTGTGCCGTGGATTTGGTTCCGACTCATAGCAACCCTGCATAGGGTTCCCAAGGCTGCAAATCTTTTACAGGAGAAGAAAACCTCATCTTTCTCCCATGGAATGTCTGGTAGTTTCGAACTGCTGACCTTGAGGTTAGCAGTCCAACTCGTAACCACTATGCTACCAAAACTGCTAATAAAAAGTCAGTGGTTTAAACCCTCTACTAGGAAGAAAGATGTGACAGTCTGCTTCTGTAGCAATTTACAGCCTTGGAAACCTTGAGTAATTTCTACTCTCTCCTATGGGGTAGCTATGAGTCTGAACCAACCCTGAGGCAATGGGATTTCATATGTCTATCTACATCCATTATAGATTTAATTTTTCCACACACAAAAAAAGTATGAACTTGGCTAGGCCATAATTTTGAGCGTTATATAATTACCCGTCATTTCATGATCTGAGAATGGCATAGGACCGGTTAGTGTTCTGTTGTGCATAAGTTTGCTATAAGTTGGAACTGACTCTGTAGCACCTAACCACAACGGTGATATTAATGAGGCAGGATTAGAGACAGTTACGTTAGTGACTCAGGATATAATCTACAGGAATAGGTTGTACCTAGAGTCAATCTCCTTGCAACATAAAAGAGATTAAACTAGCAAATAGAAATCAGAGGGGCCTCCAATTACCAAGAAAAAAGTGCAGGAGAGAAATCATCCTTTGTACCTGGTGTCCCTAAATTGAGAAACTCCTAGACCAAGGGAAAGATCGATGACAACAATCTTCTCCCAGAGCCAAGAGAGAGAGAGTCTTCCCCTGTAGCTGTTGCTGTTGCTGTTAAATGCCACTGAGTCAGATCTGACCCATAACTACCCTGTATAGGGTTTCTGAGGAGTGGCTGGTGAGCTTGAACCGCTGACCTTGTGGTTCAAACTGACTTTGCAGCTCAGCACATTAACCAACAGCGCCACACCAAATCTCCTTCCCCTGTGGCCAGAACCCTGAATTTGGACCTCTAGCCTCCTAAACTGTAAGAAAATACAGTCCTGTTTGTTAAAGCCATTTAACAAATGTGCTTTTTCTGCTACATAAGCAAGGTAATATCTATATATCTACATACACATACACTTTCATACATGCATATATGCATTTATATTGTTGTTGTTGTTAGGTGCCATCTAGTCAGTACTGACTTGTAACGACCCTATGCACAATAGAATGAAACACTGCCCGGTCCTGGGCCAATCTCACAATTGTTGCCATGCTTGGGCACATTGATGCTGCCTGCCACTTTGCGAATCCATCTCTCTGGGGTTCTTCCTCTTTATCTCTGACCCTCCGCCTTACCAAACATGATATCCTTCTCCAGTGGCTGGTCCCTCCTGAAAATATGTCCAAAGTATGAGAGACAAAGTTTGGCCATCTTGGTTTCCAAGGAGCACTCTGGTTCCACTTCTTCAAAAACAGATCTGTTGGTTCTTTTGTCAGCCCAAAGCACTTTCAATATTCTCCTCCAACATCATAACTCAAAGGCATCAATTCTTCTACGATCTTTCTTATTCACTGTCCAGCTTTCACATGTATATGAGGTTATTGAAAATACTATGGCTTGGGTCAGGCGCACCTTAGTCTTCAAGCTGACATCTTTGCTCTTCAACACTTTAAGAAGGTCTTGTGCAGCAGATTTGCCCAATGCAATACGTCATTTGATCTCTTGACTGCTGCTTCCATGAGCGTTGATAGTTGATCCAAGAAGAATGAAGTCCTTGACAACTTCAATCTTTTCTCCATTGATAAGAATGCTGTATATTGGTCCAGTGGTGAGGATTTTTGTTTTCTTGACATTGAGATGCAATCCATACTGAAGGCTGTGCTCTTTGATCTTCATCAGTAAGTATTTTAAGTCCTGTTCACTTTCAGCAAGCAAGGTTGTATCATTTGCATATTGCAGGTTGTTAATGAGTCTTCCTCCAATCCTGATTTGTATATATGTATTTACATACATACGTGCAAATATAAGTGTAAACAGGAAATCTAAAGAAAATACAGATGGGGCTGAGAGAAGCATTGTTGTTGTTGTTGTTATGTGCCGTGGAGTCAGTTCAGACTCATAGGAACGCTGTACATGGTTTCTGAGGCTGTAAATCTTTACGGGAGCAGAAAGCCTCATCTCTCCCATGGAACAGCTGGTAGTTTTGAACTGCTGACCCTGCGGTTCACAGCCCGATTCGTAACCACTATGCTACCAGAGCTCCTTAGAGAGAAGCATTAAGAGGCAGGAAAGAAGAAGCACCAGAAGAAAATAAAGGGAAAGATAAAGCTCTGAGATCTCAGTTTTACCTAGATTGGACCAGGGAGAAAACCTCCAGTTTGTTCTAATCCCCTCAGTTAAATCAGTTGCAAGATACAGAAGCTACTTGAGGCAAGGCATCTGAAACTGAAGAATACTTAGCACTTAAGATTTTGATTGGGATGATTTGGTATTATACATGGGCACAGTCAAGAGTAGATGGCAACAAATAAGGAGGTCTGCTCACAGGACCCTAGGTGACCTTTCTGAAACTTTTCCTCAGCCTATGCCGTCTACCCCATAGAATGCTTGGCATGGGAATAGGTAGAAACCTATACTGTAAACTGGACTTCAAACTGGTCCATCCCAGAGCAGTCCCCTACTGAGAATTTGCATTTCCTTTCCAGATACGTTGAATCAGAATCTACGTGTGCTAGTGTTGCAACATTGAATGCAGAGAGGAGATCAAGGGTAAAGAGGAAACATGAGACACAAATCCAGCCCTCAAAGAGTTTAGACTACCTAGGAAGATGAAACAAAGCAAATGGAAAAGAAACGGGATGTTCAACTTAAGCTGAGGAGAACAATCAGGAAATGAATCATCACAGATATGTGGATTTTCCGAAGAGTTCAACACCGTGCAAACTCAGGCTATGACTCACAGAATTGTCTCACAAAGATGTAGGTGTACACTCCAGAATCTGTCTATTTCAAGTATAATTCTCACTCCACACACTTGTGTCATTTTGTAGTGCTGTAGTCACATGTGTGTTCATCTGATGTTGGAAAAGGACATCATGCTTGACAAAGTAGGTGCTGGTGGTGAGGGTGTGCTGTTGAGTGAGTTCCAACTCATAGGAACCTGTATAGGGTTTTCTGAGGCTGTATATCTTTATGGGAACAGAAAGTCTCATAGAATGATTGGGAGGTTCGAACAGATGACCTTATGGTTAGCAGTCCAGCTCATAATCCACTATAGTACTAGGCCATCTTTGGCAAAATAGAGGGTCTATGAAAAGGAAGAAAAGCGTCAAAGAAATCGACACAATGGCTGCTACAATGGGCTCAAACATACCAATTGTGAGCATATTGCAGGACCAAACAGTGTTTCACTCTGTTGTACATAAGGCTGCTATGAGTTACAATTGACCAGAAGGCCCCTAACAACAAAAACCAACGTTCTATCATTATGCCCATTTCACTGATAAAGAAAACAAGGGGGCAGAAGGTCAATCATTTAACCAACGTCATGCAGCTATGAAGTTTACAGTTCATGCTTTCTGATTCTAAAGCCACGCTGTTGTCATTCTCTGTGGTGCTAAGGGATGAAATGTTGGCTAAATTAATAAACAGATTAACAGTACATCTGAACTTTCATTTTCTTATCTGTGAGCTTGCTCATCTGGGCAGAAAGAGACCAAGGCAGGAAGTGTAAAATCCTTAGAGCAGAAGGGAATGCAGGACTCTGTTGGAAAGGAAAGTCCAATCTTGTTGAAACAAGGGAAAGGGACCAGTGGGGACAAATGGCCTGAGAAGCTCCTGGATGATACCAACAGTTGGCACCACAAACTGCTAACTGGACTGTTGGTGGTTTCAGTCCACCCAGAGGTGTCTTGGGAGAAAAGCCTGGAAATGGAACCATGGATAACCTTAAGGTGCATAGTTCTGCAATGACACATGGAGTCGCAATGAGTTACAGTGGACTCAAGGGCAACTGGTGTGTTTTTGTTTTTTGTTTTTGTTTTAGTACGCTGTATTAAGGAGTCTGGTGTGGCGCTGTGGGCTAATGTGTCAGACTGCAAAGTCATTTGAACTGCAACGTCGATGGTTCAAGCTTACCAGCTGCTTCTTGGAAACCCTGTACAGGGTCGCTGTGGGTCAGAATCAACCCGACGGCACTTCACAACAACAACAACAATTAGGAGTTTAGATTTTTTTATAATGTCAGTGGAAAGCATTTAATGGATTTTAAAAAGAGGAATGACGCAAGTTGATGTACATTGTGAAAATATCATTTGGGCTCTTGCTGTTGCTCTTATATGCTGCCAAGTTGGTTCAAACTCATAGCAACCCACAACAAAGCACTGTGCCATGCTGACAATCGTGGGTGAGATCCCTGCAATTGGAATTCCCTCTTCCAGAAACTCCCCACCCAAGCATTCTGCAGTTTAGTCTCTGGAAAATGCAACTGGGTACACAGAACATGTGTCTAGTAGCAGGAAAACACACAACCTTTACAATAGGTCTGTAAACTAAAAATCCATCAATGAATCCTATGTCCTTTATATGGGATCTGTGTGGTGGATTGTTCTTAGATTATAACACCATGTCTCCAGAATCAAATGTTGGCATATTTTCATCTGGCAATTTTACTTTTCATTTTCTCTTCAGCTTCCAGAATAATCAGAATCAAATGTCCCAATCACAGTCATTTCTCTAGTAAAACTTTTTTGTTTTATTGCATTCTCCACCCCTATATATGCTCATTTATCTTTGACCTTCTTGGGCTTTTATGTATACATCTTTTATAATATATTATTTCAAATCTTCTTTAAGAGGAAGTGGGGTAAAAAGAATTTTTTTTAATTAAATGAAATAACTTTAAATTTTTTTGCTTCTTATACAAATTCTGGGAAATATTCATATGCCTAAGAAATATGTGGGTAAATCAAAACATAAGGAAGCAATATCCCAATCCAGGGAGTCCTGGTGTGGCACTATGGGATAAGCATAGGACCACAAGGTCGGTTTGAACCATAAGGTTGGTGGTGCAAACTTAACAGCCGCTCCTCAGAAACCTTGTACTGGGTTGTTGTGAGTCAGAACCAAGTGACAGCACTTAACAACAACAATCCCAATCCAGAACTTTGCTCTGAAATGGCCCTGTGGGCATTAAAGGGTCTGCCTGTTTCCAGCCTAAGGCCACGGAATACGACTGTCCTTATTTGATTCTACAAGTCACTCCTGGGGAAAACGAGCTGCTCCTCTCTCAGCCAGACCACACGCTCTTTACCAAACTCCCAGTTTCTTCCTACCTGAATTAAGTCCTGGTCACCACTTCATTGGCCAAACAAAGCAAAGGGAGTGTTATGGACTGAGTTGTGTTCCCCAAGCCTGTGTTGTAAACCCTAACTTCTATGCCTTTGGGTTTAATATAATTTGGGAGTGAGGTGTCTTTGTTATATTATTGAGGCAGGATTGTTGTTGTTAAATGCCGTCAAGGCAGTTGTGACCCAGTTTTCAAGGAGCAACTGTTGAGTTTGAACTGCCGCTCCTTGGAAACCCTATAAAGGGTTTAATGAAGCAGGGTTAGTGTAGGGTATATCTTGAGTCAATCTTGTTTGAGATATAAAAAAGATTAAACAAGTGAACAGAGTAGAGATAAGGAAGAAAGATGTCAAACTACATGAAAATCACTCAGGGGCAATAAGCTCAAAAGAGACAAAGGCATTCCTCTAGAGCCGTAGGAGAGAGAAAGCCTTTCCAGAGATCCAGCACCCTGCATTCAGAGTCTTAACCTCCTCACTCTGAGAAAATAAGTTTCTGTTGAATAAAGTCACCACCACTTGTGGTATTTCTGGCGCTAGCATAACTAAACCGCAGGGTGACAGGGGGGTTTGTTGGCTTCTCTCCAATAACCTTTTAGTTACAGTTGTTTCCCATAGGGAATGGTATATTGTGAGAAAAATAAACACGGACTTTGGTATCAGATCTTGAAGACCCAAGTACAAGTCTTGGCTCTGCCACTTCCTAGCACAATGACTTTGGTCTCTAAGCCTCTAAATCTCCTCACTGCTTTAAAAAAAGAAGAAGGAAAAAAAAAAGGTAAGGCTAAGGCTAATAGTACTTATTCTGCCAACTCACAGGGTCAGATAAACTCAAGAATGGGATATAAAAGCACTTTTAAACCAGAAAATCAAAACTAGAGTTTCTCAGCAAATTGCATCAAAATTCCATAGGGAGTTTGCATAGTGAGGAACCCATTTCTGACTCATGGCAACACCACATGTTTCAAGGTAGAACTGAGCATGAGATTTTCAATGGGTCTTTCTTCTGCAACATCACTGGATGACTTTAATCTGCAAATCTTTCAGTTCATAACTGAGCACAAACCATTTGCAGTCCACCTAGGGAACCAGAGAGGAAAGATAAAACATAAACACACGAACTAAGGAGAATATAGTTTGTTAGAAGGTCATAGGTATGAAGGTGAAATTCAACAATGACGAAAACCCCAATGCCATTGAGTTGATTTCAACTCATGGCGACCCCATACGACAGAGTGGAACTGCCCAACAGGGTTTCCAAGGCTGAGCCCTGGTGTGGCACTGTGGGCTAATGCGCTGGACTGTAATATTGGTTTGAATCACAAGGTCAGTGGTTCAAGCTCACCAACCACTCCTCAGAAACCCTACACTTAACAGCAACAACAACATTTACAAAGACAGACTGACAAATTTTTCTCCCACAGAGAAACTGATGGGTTTGAACTGCCAACCTTCCGGTTAATCAGAAAGCCCTCCATCACCAGGCTTCCTTCAGAGCATGGCTGTTGCTGCTTTTGCTAACTGCTGTTAAGTTGGTTCTGACTCATAGCAACTCTGTATAGGTTTCCAAGGAGCAGCTGGTGAGTTTGAACTGCCAACCTTGAGATTCAGTTCAGCCTTGCTTTATCCCACAGTTCCATACCAGGACTCCTCAAATCATGGAAGGGGAACAAAAAGAAAAGGTGGTTTTATGTAGAGTGGTCAGTATATGTCTCCTTGAGAAGGTGATCTCTGAAAAAAGACTTCAAAGAGGAGAGAGGCATGTAGGTCTGGGGAAAGGTGATGAGGAAGAGGGAAGCAGAAGAGCAAAGCCTATGGTACGTGTATATAGGGTGTCTTTAAGTAACAAGGAAAGTAGAGTGACTGGAAGAGAAGGATGCAAGAAAAACAGAGAGTGGGATCAGGCCCATCTTCTGGGGTCCTGTAAACTGTTCGTCTAAGATGGAAGTCACTGGGGATGGCTGTGATGTGACTTGTGTTCTGAGAACAATAATCTGACTGAGAATCTCCTTAAGAGGGCGAGGTAGCATCTGAGTTCTCAGCTAGGACATTATGACAATAATCCAAGTGAACAAATCCAGTGGCTTGCATCTTTGCTTAAGATATCCACTGCCACAGAGTCAGTTCCAACTCATGGTGACAGCTCATGTGTATATAGCCAAAATGCACTCACTAAGATTTTCAAGTCTGTGACCTCCAGAAGTAGATTCTAAGGTATTTTTTCCAAGGTGCCTCTAGGTGGGTTTGAACTACCAATTTTTCAGTTGTTGCTATTCTTGTTGCTGTTGGGTGCCTTCAAAGTCAGTTCTGATTCATAGCAACCCTCTGCACAACACAATGAAACACTGCCTGGTCCTGCGCTATCCTCGTATCGTTGCTCCACTGTGTCAATCCATCTAGCTGAAGGTCTTGCACTTTTTCGCTGACCCACCACTATTCCAAGTCCTTCCCCAGAGACTGGTCCCTCCTGTTAACAAGTCCAAAGAAGAAGAGATGAAGACTTTTCCTGGATTCCAAGGAGCATTCTGTCTGCACTCTTTTAAGACAGATTTGTTGGTTAATATTCATCTCTAACATCTTAATTCAAATGCACTGATAATTCTGCATTGTTATGTGGTGCCACTGAGTCTGCAGTGACTCACAGTGACTCTATGAACAACAGAAAAGCAACACTGCCCGGTCTGTGCCAACCTCACAATCTTTGCTATGCTTGAGCCCATTGCTGCTGTCACTATGTAAATCCATCTCATGGTGGGGCTTCTTCTTTTTCTCCAACCTGCCAGTATACCAAACATGATATGCTTCTCCAGGGACTGGTCCCTCCTGATAATATGTTGGAAGTATGAGAGACCAAGTCTGGCCATCCTGGCTTCCAAGAAGCATTGTGGCTGTACTTCTTCTAACACAGACAGGTTTGTTCTTTTGGCAGTTTGTGGTACTTTTAATATTCTCCAACAAAACCATAACTCAAATATATCAACTCTTCTATGGTCTTCCTTATTTACTGTCCAACGTTTACATGCATCTGAGGTTATTAAAAATACTATGGTGTACCTTTCCCTCAAACTGACATCTTTGCTCTTGAACTATTTTAAGAGGTCTTGTGCAACAGATTTGCCTAAGTCAATACATCATCTGTATTATTGACTGCTGCTTCAATGAGTATTGATGGCTCATCCAAGCCAAATGAAGTCTTTGACAAATTCAATCTTTTCTTCATTTATATGGATGTTGTTTATTGGTCCAGTGATGAGGATTTTTGTTTTCTTTACATTGAGATGCAGCCCATACTGAAGCCTGTGGACTTTGATCTTCATCAGTAAATATTTTAAGTCTTCTTCACTTTGAGCAAGCACGACTGTATCATCTGCATATCACAAGTTATTAATGAGTCTTACTCCAATCCTGATGCCAACTTTTTCTTCATATAACCCAGTTTCTCAGATTATTTGCTCAGCACACAGATTAAGTAAATATGGTGAAAGAATACAACACTAACACACACCGTACCTACTTTAAACCACTCAGTGTTCTCTTGTTCTGTTCAAACAGCTGCCTCTTGGTCTATGTACAGGTTCCTCATGAGCACAATTAAGTGTTCCAAAATACACATTTTCTGCAATGTTGCCCATAGCTTGTCATGATCCACACACTCAAAAGCCTTTGACAGTCAATAAAAGCACAAGTTAATATATATCTGGCATTCTCTGCTTTCAGTCAAGATCCATCTGACGTCAGCAATAATAGTCCTCGTCTGAATCTGGTTTGAAACTCTGGCAGTTCTCTGTCAATGTTTGGTTTCAGCGTTTTAAAGTATGTTAAGCAAAATTTTATTTGCATGTGATATTAATTCTATTGTCTGATGATTTCTGCATCCTGTTGGGTCACCTGTCTTTGGAATGGGCACAAATATGGATCTCTTTCAGTCAGTTGGCCAGATAGTTGTCTTCCAAATTTCTTGGCCTACATGAATGAGTGCCTCCAGTGCTGCATCAGTTTGTTGAAAGATTTCAATGTTTATTCCATCAATTTTCAGAGCCTTGTTCTTTGTCAGTGCTTTCAATGCACCTTGGACTTGTTCCTTCAGTATCATTATTTCTTCATTCAAAGCTACTCTTGAAATAGTTGGATATTGATCATTTCTTTTTGGTACAGTGACTCTGTATATTCCTTCCTTCTTCTTTTGATGTTTTCTTTATCATTCAGTATTTTGCCCATAGAGTCCATCAATATTACAAATTGAGGCTTAAATATTTTCTTCAGTTCCCTCAGCTTGAGAAATGTTGAGCGTGTCTTTCCCTTTTGGTTTGCTAACTCCAGGTCATTGCAAATTTTGTTATAATATTTGACTTTATCTTCTCAGGCTGCCTTTAAAATTTTCTGTTCAGCTATTTTACCTCCTCATTTCTTTCATTTGCTTCAGCACCTCTACACTGTAGAATAAGTTTCAGAGTCTCTTCTGACATCTGTTTTGGCCTTTTCCTTCTTTCTTGCCTTCTTAAAGACCTTTTCCTTTCTTCCTATATGATATTTTTGGTGTCAACCCACAACTCTTCTGGTCTTCGGTCTTTGTTGTTGTTGTTGCTTGTTGTTAGGTGCCATCGAGTCAGTACCGACTCATAGAGACCTTATGCACAGCAGAACAACCCAAGAAGAATGAAATCCTTGACAATTTCAATCTTTAGTTGTCTTTAGTGCCTGTCTAATGCATCAAATCTGTTCTTCAGATGATCTATAAATTTAGGTAGGATATGTTCAATGTCGTATCTTGGCTTTCATGGGCTTGTTTTAATTTTCTTCAGCTTCAGCCTGAACGTGCATATGAGCATGTTGGTCTTTTCCACAATCTGCCCCTGGCCTTGTTTTGGCTGATGATATGGAGCTTTTCCACTCTCTCTTTCCACAGATTTCTGTGTATTCAATCTGGTGAGGTCTATGCATAAAATCATCTTTTATATTGTTAAATAATTGTAATGAAGAAGTCATTGGCCTTATAAAATTCTACCATGGTATCTCCAATATCATTTCTATCACCAAGATCATATTTTCCAACTACTCCTCCATCCTCTCTGTTTCCAACCTTTGCCTTCCAATCACCAGTAATTATCAATACATCTTGATCACATGTTTGATCAATATCAGACTGAAGAAGTTGGTAAAATTCTTCAATTTCACTGGTTTTAGTGGTTGGTGCATAAATTTGAATAATAGTTGATGAACTGGTCTTCCTTGTAGGCATATTGACAGTATCCTATCACAGGCAGCATTATACTTCAATACAGATCTTGATATGTTCTTTTAGATGATGAATATGACACAATTCCTCTTCAATTTGTCACTCCCAGCATAATAAACCA
>NW_006408842.1:744997-749758 GCF_000296735.1 Chrysochloris asiatica
TTTTTTTTCATATAACCCAGCTTCTCAGATTGTTTGTTCAGCATACAACATACAGGTTGAATAAGTATGATCGTAGATCCAAGCAAAATGAAGTCTTTGACAACTTTAATATCTTCTCCATTTATCATGATGTTATTTATTGTCCAGTTGTGAAATTTTTTGTTTCCTTTACATTGAGGTGGAATCCCTTCTGAAGACTATAATTTTTGGTTTTCATCAGAAAGTATTTTAAGTCCTTTTAGCTTCCAGCAAGTAAAGTTGTGTTATCTGCATATTACAGTTGGTTGATGAATTTTTCCCCTAATTTTGATGCCAATTTCTTCTTCATATATTCCAGATTTTTGTATTATTTGCTCAGCATACAGATTGACTAATTATAGTAAAAGGATACACACATTGCCTTATTTTAAACCATTCAGTATCCTCTTATTCTGTTCAAAGGACTGTCACTTATTCTATGTACAAGTTCCTCATGAGCACAATTAAGTATTATAAAATACATATTCTTTGCAATGTTATCCATAGCTTGTCATGATCCACACAGTCAAAAATCTTTGCATAGTCAATAAAGCACAGGTGAGCATCTTTCTGGTATTCATCTGATGTCAGCAATGATATCCCTCGTTACACATCCTCTTCTGAATTCAGTTTGAATTTCTGGCAGGTCCCTGTCAATTTACTTTTGTAACAGTTTTTAAATTATCTTCAAAGTACAAAGTAATTGTACAAAGTTTTACCTGTACATGATATTAATGGTATTATTTGATGATTTCCGCATTCTGTTGTGTCACCTTTCTTTGGAATGGGCACAGATATGGATCTCTTGGCCAAATGTCTTGGGATAGATGAGTGTGAGCATGCAGTGCTGCATCAAATTTATTGAAAGATTTCAAGTTGTATTCCACCAATTCCTGGAACCTTGCTTTTCACCAGTTCCTTTCAATCCTGCTTGGACTTCTTCCTTCAGTACCACGGGTTCTTGATTAGTTAGTAGTTAAGTGATTAATCACTTCCACCAGCCAGGGACTTCTCTTATAATTCTAATTCTTTATGGATTCATCTTTCTTGGTAAACGTTACTAATAAAACATTCTCTAAGTGGTGTGGTGCTATGGGCTACTATACTGGACTGCAAAGCTGCTTTGAACCATGAGGTCAGCAGTTCCAGCTCACCAGTCACTCCTTGGAAACCCTATACAGGGTCGCTATGGGTCAGAACCAACTCAACAGCACTTAACAACAACAACAGCAACAACTGCCAAATTCTTACAGGTGATCAGAAAAGTTCACAAGCAACTAGGAAGCCATGTTCTCTTCAGTGTCTGTCTGTCTCTCGCCTCTCCCTCTCTCTTTCTCTCTCTCTCTCTCTTTTTCTCTCTTGCGCGTGCGCACATGAGCCACAATTATTTGTGGATATTTAACATGAAAAAGCAGGGCTTCACTCATTTCAGGGGGAATGGTATTGTCTTTGAAACCAAGAGCAGTGGATTTAAATTAAACATAAAGCAAAACTACTAACAATGAACAAGGTACTATCATGACAGAATAGACTGAGTGAACAGAACAGTATGCTTTAGAATAGTTTATAAGAGGTCTATATTGGACTGGACTTCGTAGGAAAAAATTTTATACAGTGCTTTAAAAAAACTTGCAGTAGATCATGCGTTGCATTAACATAGATTTTAAAACAAGTGTGAAATGAGTGATTGTTAGAGGAGAAGATTAACAACTCTGTATTTAGTAGAACTGCCTGTTTCTAATGAAGAGAAAAGTTTCGTTTGATTGTGGAACTGAAGTTTTTTCTTTTGTTCCAAATGAAGTATACGTTTTTATTGCTAGAATGTAAAGAATATTCAGAAAATACCGATTTGAAAAAGAAAGGAAGATAGTATCCATTGTGATCATAGCTAGTGGTGGTGGTTCTGTGCTGTGGAGTCAGTTCTGACCCACAGCGACCCCATATAGGGTTTCTTAAGGTTATAAATCTTTAAGAGAGCAGAAAGGCTCATCTGTCTCCTACAGAGCAGCTGGTAGATTTGAACTTCTGACCGTGAGATTAGCAACCCAACTCGTAACCACTATTGTACCAGAGTTCCTTATAGCTCTAGTTGTTGCCATTGTTGTTGTTAAGTGTCGTACTGTCAGTTCCACTCACAACAATGCTGTATAGGGTTTCCAAGGAGTGGCTAGTGAGCTTGAATGGCTGACCTTGTGGTTCAAACCAACTTTGCAGTCCACTAAGGAGCTCTGGTAGCGTAGTGGCTACGAATCGGGCTGCGAACCTTAAGGTCAGCGGTTCGAAACTACCAGCCGCTCCACGGGAGAAAGATGAGGCTTTCTACTCCCGTAAAGATTTACACCCTCGGAAACCCTGTACAGGGTCGCTATGGGTCGGAACCGACTCGACGGCACTTAACAACAACAACATTAACCCACAGCACTACACCAGGACTCTATAGCTCTAGGAGTGACCACTAATGGGATCCTTAAAGTTTAACTACATTTCTGCCTATAATCTTGTACTTAAAAACTTCAGTTACATACAACATGTACTTCTTTCACATTCAACAATATTATGAACTTCTTTCTTTCCCATAAAATACTCTTCCACAATACTGAGATTGGCTACACAATTTTGAATTGCATGAAGATTGTTGCGTTTTTACATGGTGTGGAGTTGGTTCCAACTCATAGCGAACCTGTATAGGGTTTCTGAGGCTTTAAATCTTCAAGGGAAGAGAAAGCCTCATCTTACTCCTGTACATAAAGATGCTTCAGTTGTTTAAGCATTTCCCTATTGTTGAACAACTGCTTTTTTTCCAATGTGTGTTATAAATTGTGCATATGTAAATAACCTGGTAACTGACTTTTATGGAATATACCTGTAACCTAACCAAATCCACTGCCATCAAGACTGGAAATAAAATCCTGCAAATGTCATTGCTAGGTCGTAGGTTATGAAAACTTTTGTTATTTTTGCTACACATTAAACTGCTTTTATCATAATTTATGCCAACTAGCAGTCCAGGAATGTGCCCACACTCTACCACTTCAGTACTCATTGTTTCCTTCCAACTACTTGCAATCTGATAGGCAGAAATGCATTTTATCTAAAAATTTAAAGAAAAACATCATTCTTATTGCTGAGCTACACCGAGTCATATTGTTAATGAATATATGAAAGTGCATTTGTCATTTGTCCTTTCTAACTCTGATCTTGTTTGACAGACCCTAATCACACAACTTTCCCTTTTCAAGCTCCTTCTAGAAGAATTTGTAACATTAATAAGGATGTGTCTCTAACAACCAATCAACCAGATGTCATAGAGCTGATTTTGACTCAAGGCAACCCTATGTGTTGCAAAGCCAAATTGTTCCATAGGGTTTTCATGGCTGTGACCTTTGGCAGCAGTTCACCAGGCCTTTTTTTCTGAGGCATCTCGGAGTGGGTTCCAATCCATAACCTTTTGGTTAGTAGCCTAGCACTTAACCATGGCCCTCCAGGGATTCCATGTACCACTGCAAACTAATTATGAAATATTAAATTCCAACTCTTCTTCTAGAATTGCTGAATATTAGATTTGCTGAAACTGTCTACTTTCTGTCTAGACTAAGCTATTAAAACTTATCCCAAATGTATTTGATCAAAATTTAGAGTCCTCAAAAGAATCAAAATTAATAGTTTTGTGTTCACATCATGTTCTGTTTTATGTTTATCAATTTTTCTCTAGGATATGGATTTTGAAAAATGACTTGCTTTCTGTCCAACCATCACTTGTCCCCTCTCTATTCTTGAACTCTGCATTTATTATCGTGGAATCATTCATCGATGGCAGGGGTCCTGTTTATGTCATCCATGCCATGCTAGGAAAATACCCCAAATTCTTTAACAATGACCTGGGGAATAATAAGTCACATGATGCTCTATGTGGTCTCTGGTCCTGTGGAGCAAAGTCACATCTGAAGTGGCAGGATGAATGTCTTCAACCTGCAGGCAAGGTAAGGACAATTTGCACAAATACAACACAAGCAATGCACTAAGAGATATAAGATTGGAGTTCTAGCTTTGGTGTGCAATCTTATCCATTGATTTCTCTAGACTCCATTTTCACCATCTAAAAGTGAGGAAATTGTGTTATATTCATTCAAAGAACTCTTTTAGAGTTTCTCTAAAAGTTCATACATTCCCAGACAATATGAAATATATTTCTAAATCTTAATGACATAAATGTTACTATATAGGTAATTAACTCAATTTTAAAAAATATAAAGATCTCCTTCAAACCACCTATAATATCAACTGTGCAGTATCTATGTTAGCACTTAATTATGTTCAATTAACAGCTTTTCTCTCCAGGAATCAAGCTCAGTGGCTGTTGAGGATTCAGCCAATAACAGAAATGAGGGAGGCATACTGGGTTTTATTCTTTCAAAACAGACACATTTTATACTTCCACAAGAATGGCTTTTTCCCAATTTCATTACACATTTAGGACCATGTGTTCTAGCTTTTATTACTCTTCCTCTTTTGTTCACTATCCATGGAAAAGACAATAGACAATATCACTCAACAATTAGTCAACAAAGGTACAAATACAATGATAAATGGAGACGGCTCCATCTTGACCTTAAAACACAAACCAAAAGCCACTTCTACTGAGCAGACTCTGACTAAAGTCACCCTGTAGCAGCTGAGTGCATGAATTATGTGTACCACCCAGGGACTCCTGGTGTTGTTCTTATGTGCCATCAAGTCAGTACC
>NW_006408842.1:750226-759655 GCF_000296735.1 Chrysochloris asiatica
AGCAGATTTGCCTAATGCAATACATAGTTGGATTTCTTGGCTTCTGCTTTCATGAATGTTGATGGTTGATTCAAGAAAAATCAAGTCTTAAGAATGTTGTTTCTTGAGCACTAAGGAAAGCAGGAGGTTGCACAAGGAGGGGAGCTGGTCAGTTAGCTCTGAATGGCTTCTAAGGTGGGTCATAGTTCAGGAGTAAAAATTAGGAAGAAAGCTGGTGAAGGTATCTGGGGTAAGACTGGGTAGATATTTCCTATTTATGGACACACAGACAACCTCATTTCTCAGTGTCCCATCTTCTGAGAAATCATGTAGTTACTATAATTAGTATGAGTATGAAACTTCCCATCCTGGCCCCTAAAATCTCTGAGAAGATATTCAGCTCAAGCCCTGATAGCCCTTGTACATAGCCGGAAGCAAAAGATTCCAACATGGCAAAGCCACATGATGGAGTCTAAATTCATGAGAAATCACTGGCAGGGAAGTCATTTCCTGGAAAGGAGTCATCCAGACCAGACATTGACCTCAACTGGTGCATGAAAAACAAACACTGATTGCAAATTCCCACTAAGATTTGGGAGCTACGTGTTAAAATAGCTATCACGTACACCCTAAATAATAGAGTTCTCAGGAAAACTAAAGTGATTTCCTCTCTAACTAACCAAAAATTCAGGAATTCCTGAATGTGCAAGCATTCAAATTCTAGTTGTAACATTGGCAGTTCAAATCCTTCCAAGTGAACCTTGGAAAACGGGCGTGACAATCTGCTTCTGAAAAATCATGGCATAGAAAACCTATGGTCTACTCTATATATGTGGGGTCACCATGAGTGAGAATCAAATTGACTCGATGACACCAGTAATTCCATTTGAAAATCCATTTCTGTCCTTCAAGTGACCAGAAAGCAACTACTAATGAGATCACAGAGATGAATCCAAAAGCCCATTCAAAAAACCAAGGTACCTAGTGAAATTCTGGACCAACCCTCTAGGCCACAAGCAAGAACATGAAATGTGGCCAGGTAACTGGTGATACCTAGGTAGTCCTAGTGTGGTGATGTAGGATAAAGCACTGGACCACAAGGTCAGTTTGAACCATAAGTTTGGCAATTAAAACTCACCAGCTGCTCTTCAGAAACCCTACACAGGTCATTATGAGTCAGAAACGACTCAACAGCACTTAACAACAGCAATGGATGATTGGCAAAGAATACTGAAAATACCATGGACTGCAAGAAAAACAAATAAATCTGTGTTGGAAGAAGAATATAGCCAGAATGATCACTGGAGGTAACTTGGTGAGACCTTGTCTCTAATACTTCAAACATATTATGAGGAGGGCCCAATCCCTGAAGAAGGACATTTGTCACTGTTGTTGGTTAAGTGCTGTCAAGTTAGTTCTGATTCGGAGTGACCCCGTATAGGGTTTCCAAGGCTTTAAATCTTTACAGGGGCAGAAAGTCTCATTTTTCTCCCATGGAGCAGCTGACAGCTCAAACTGTGGACCATGTGGTTCTCAATCCAGTGCTTATCGCATGCCACCATTGCTTGGTAAAGTGGGGGGCCACTGAAAAAGAGGAAGACCCCCAACAAAGTGGATTGACATACAGGCAACAGCAATGGGCTCAAGCGTAACAATTGTGAGGATGGTGCAGGACAAGGCAATATCTCCTTCTGATGTGCATAGGGTACCGATGAGTAGGAACTGAGTCAACAGCATCTAACAAAAACATGGATGCCCTGTGGGCTCAAACTCATCAGGAAAGGAAACTGGACTCCATTTATCTTTAACCCGGAAGGAGTTTAGGCAGTGGTCAAACTTTGATGCCTATCAGTTCATGGATAGTCAGAGTAATTAATAGGACAGAAATTCCTATTATCAGAGGAGTATTTTTCACCCAAGATTTTTGTTTCATATGCAAATAAACCAAAAAAAAATTTTTTTTGAAGTATATGAAATTCTTAACCAAGTGAGAGTCCTGGTGTGGCACTATAGGATACACACTGGACAGCTGACCACAAGGTTTGAGTTCTTAGCTGCTGCTTTCATGAGTGCTGATGGCTGATCCAAGAAAAACAGTCTTTGACAACTTCAATCTTTTCTCCATTGATAAGAATGTTGTTTGTTGGTCCGATGGTGAGGATTTTTGCTTTCTTTACATTGAGATGCAATACATATCTAAGGCTTACTGTCTTTGAACTTCATCAGTAAGTATTTTAAGTCCTCTTCACTTTCAACAAGCAAGGTTGTATCATTGGCATATCACAGATTGTTAATGAGTCTTCCTCTAATCCTGATGCCACACTTTTCGTCATATAACCCAGTTTCTTGGATTATTTGCTCAGAATACAGGTTGAGTAAGCATAGCGAAAGAATACAACCCTGTAGCACACCTTTCCTAAGTTTAAACCATTCGGTGTTCCCATGTTCTGTTTGAACAACTGTCTATTGGTTTATGTGCAGGTTCCACATGAGCACAATCAGGTGTTCAGGAATACTCATACTTCACAATGTTGTCCATAGCTTGTCATGATCCACACAATCGAAAGCCTTTGTGCAGTCAATAAAGCACAGGTAAACAACTTTTTAGTATTCTCTACTTTCAGCCAAGATCCATCGGACATCAGCAATGATATCCCTCATTCCACGTCCTCTTCTGAACCTGGCTTGAACCTCTGGAAGCTCTCTGTCAATGCTTGCAGCCATTTCTGTATTACTTTTAGTAAAACTTTACTCACATGGGATATCAAAGATATTGTCTGATGATTTCTGTATTCCGTTGGGTCACCTCTCTTTGGAATGGGCACAAATATGATCTCTTCCAATCAGTTGGCCACAGAGTTTTCTTCCAAATTTCTTGGCAGAGATGAGTGAATGCCTCCTGTGCCACCTCACGTTCTTGAAAGATTTCAATTTTTATTCCATCAATTCCCAGTGCCTTGTTCTTTGCCAATTCCTTCAATGCACCTTAGACTTCTTCCTTCAGTATCATTGGCTCTTGATCATATGCCACCTCTTGAAATGGTTGAACACCAACCATTTCCTTTTGGTACAGTGACTCTGTGTATTCCTTCCATCTACTTTTCATGCTTTCTGCATCATCCAATAATTTGCCCAGAGAATCCTTCAATAACGAAAGTCGAGACTTGATTTTTTTTTTTTTCTTCAGTTCCCTCAGCTTAAGAAATGCTAAGCATGTTCTTCCCTTTCGGTTTTCTAACTCCAGATCTTTGCGTATTTCACAGTTTTTTAAAAAAAGTGATAATACTAGAAAAATTCAAAGAAGATAATATACAAGGGTTTGAATAATAGGGTGTGGATAATTTTATTTGCATATATATGTGTATACATATACATACTACCTGATCCTGTACCAACCTCACAATCTATACTGAAGTTTTTAGGAAAGGATTCTCCCTTGCCTCTCTCTCTAGTTGTTGAATTGATTCCAGTTCTTAGTGTTGTAGAGTAAAAATACTTCATAGGGTATTCTTAGCTGTAATCTTAGTTGATGGAGAATCCTTTCCTAGAAACTTCAGAAGCAGCACATACCTGTCTAGATGCCTTGATTTAAGACAACTGGCTCCTAGAGCTGTGAAAAACAAATTTCTGTTTTATTAAGTCAGCTTCTGCTTGTAGACATTTTTACAGCAGCTTTGTTGAACTAATACAATTAATAAGAAGCTTCTTTACTTCTGTGGATGGCGGTGAAACCTTGGTTATGTTGCCAGGCATTCATTACAGGGCAACCAAGCAACTCAGTAAAGTATAGAATTAGAGTCCATAATAAACTCCAGTAATGCTGTAATTTCAGTTTATGAATACTAAAATGTAATATCGCTTAATAACTTACATAATTGGTTGCCATTAAACTGCCCATTGTCATCCACAAAAATTGAAGTCTCTAAAATTACACGCATCATCAGCTTCCCTAAAGCCCTGGCCTCTTAGTCTATCAGGAGCCTGCTCCTCACTACAAGTGGGCCTGCTCAACACTTTCAGAATCAATCCTGGTGAGACCACAACCCTGTTCCCCCATCAAGCATGACCAGTCTTTTACAAGGGTAGGAAGAGGGGAAGGTCAGTCTTTTTTATGCTGAATGGATAAGAACTACATCTGCAGTACTCAGGAAGACTGTATTCTCTAGCTGTGCCTAATAATACACGAGACTCCAAATGTGTTTCCACTGAATTGTTTCTTTATGTCATTGTTGTTAAGTGTCCTCAAGTCACTTTCAACTCATAGCAACTCTGTATAGGGTTTCCAAGAAGTGGCTGGTGAGCTGATCTGCTGACTTTGCAGATCAAATGGACCTTGCAGTCCAGTGCCTTAACCTAAAGCACCACACCTGGACTCCTATTAGGGGATTTCTAGTACAGAGACTAACAGTTGTGCAATGATACTGGAAAAGCCAATCCTTGTTTTAGCTCTTCTCATTTCTGTGACCTTGGACAAATGTGTTAACTCTTCTAAATTTCACTTTCCTTATCTATAAAATGGGAGTGTAATGGTTAGAGTTCTGTGCCAACTTGACTAGACCAGGATGTTCAGAGGCTTAACAGTTGGGATATGCTTATTCCTATGGTGATGAAACTAATACAGACATAGTTAACTCTATGATTATTGGCTATGAGCAGCCAATCAATTGAAAGGATGTTTCCTAGGGGGTGTGGCCAGTTCACAATAAAATGGGTATAGAGGAGAAATTCTTGTTTTCTGTTCTGCTGGGGATTCTACAAATGTAAACCATCGCCTTCATGATAAACTAAGAGAGGGGTAATAAAAATTCTTTCATCTTGTACAGTAATTAAGAATATTAAATGATATACCTGAGGAGGAGGCAAACTATGGCCCATGGGCCAAACTTGGCCCACCTGTTTAGTAAATAGTTTTACTGGAAAACAGTCACGCCCATCCATTTAGGTCTGTGCATAGTTGCTTTCTGGAATTGCAAACCAAAAAGTTGGAGGTTCGAATCCACCCAGAGGCACCTCAGAGGAAAGTTCTAGCAATCTACTTCAGAAACTACTGCCTTTGAAAACCCAACTGAAAATTCAGCCATTAAAAAGTCACAGAGCACAGGTATAATGTGATGCACATGATGTCACCATGAGTCAGAACTGATATGAGAGCACATGATAAACATGGCTGCCTTCATACTTTAACTCTGCTGTTAAAGTAGAGCTGAGTGGTTGTGATAGAAACCCCATGGTTGCAAAACCTAATTGGATGATTATCTGGCCTTTTATACATTCAGGAAAAGAAAATTTAAAAAATCCCAGTTCTGATCTAAGTCATGTACATCATTTTGTATAGTTCCTGCCTGGTATTTAAAGAGCCAAAACAAGGATTGGCTATTGGGTTAGCTATTGCTTTCTATTTAGAATGTTCTAGTCTATGACTGTTAAAAAAAAAAAAAAAATGAACCCATGATCCCTTCCACACACTCTTTACCTCACTGGGTTCAAGAATTCATTGCAATGTCCACACAGAACTCAAACCCCATACTCATAGTGCTGGGCTTGATAAGGGAACTTACCAGTCTACAATTCTGGGTTAGAAATGACTAAGGGACAATTGTTCCAATCAGAACACCTCCCCAGCAGTGCCCACAGGCAGGCCTCTCTGCCTGACCAATGTTAGCTCTTTTAGGGCTGCAGATAAAACTACACAGGATACATCACTCCATTATAAGCCTCTGAAGGCATGTAGCTCTACCTCAGCAGAGTAGCCAGCCTAGTCCTCTAGGAAGTGTCTGGAAGCCCCCATTCTACAAGCAAGCCTCCTACCCAAGGTCACTCAGCTTTACTTGTTCTGTGGCCTCTGTATTGTGCTCTGGTTCTTGGTTCTGCTGATGATGATCTTATGCCACTCCTCTGGTGTCACAGATTTCTCAGTTCAAAGAGGTCCAATGCTCAGAGATCTCTAGATCCAAGGACTCACTCTACTCTTGGGTCTTCTTTGATGATAGTAAGATTTTTGCCTCTTCTGCTCATATTAAACCCAACAGAATGGTAACATGAATCAATCCCCTCATTAGATTTCCAAATGTTGCTACTCGCAAAACTATTAAGAATCACTCACAAATGAATCTTATCATCTGTCATCATCTTCTCTTACCTTCTCTCAACCCAGACTTATCAGAAAAAATTATCAGTGGGAGTTCACAAACACTATGGCTTACAAGAGACATTAAATCATTCACTAGACCACAATGACTTTTAGGTTGCCTTGTGAATTGTAAGGAGCTATGAAGAAAAACCCCAATGGCACTGTGAATTAGGCATTGGACTGTAACCACAGGTTGGTGACTGAAACCCACCAGTTACTCACTCTGTGGGAGAAATATGAGGCTCTCTGCTCCTGTCAAGATTTAGTCTCAGAAACCCTATGAAGCAGTTTTACTATGTCCCATATGGTCTCTATGAAGGCACTCTGGTAGTGTAGTGGTTACGAATTGAGCTGTAAACCTCAGAATTAACATTTAGAAACTACCAGCTGTTCTGTGGGAGAAAGATGAGGCTTTCTGCTCCCATAAAGATTTACACCATATAAATAAGAAAAAATAAAAGAACCACATGATCATATTGATTGATGCAGAAAACACATTTAACAAAATCCAGCATCCATTCCTAATAAAAACACTCAACAAAGCAAGACTTGAAGGGAAATTCCTCAACAAACTGAAAGCCTTCCCTCTGCAAACAGGAGCAAGACAAGGATGCTCTTTGCCAACACTCCTATTCAATATTGTGCTGGAAGTCTTAACAAGAGCTATACAGCAAGACAGGGAAATTAAAGGCATCCAAATTGGCAATGAGGAAGTAAAACTATCTCTATTTGCAAACGATATGAACCTATATGTAGAAAACCCCAAAGACTCAGTACAACAGCTACTAGACCTCATTGGAAGATACAGCAAAGTGGCATGATATAAGATCAGCATGCAAAAATCAGTTGGATTCCTCTATACCAAAAACAAAAGCATTGAAAAGGACATTAGGAAAGTAATACCATTTACAAATCACCCAAAAGATGAAATATCTAGGAATAAATGTAACCAGAGAAACATAGGACTTATACAAAGAAAATTACAAAACACTACTACAGGAAATCAAAGGAGACTTACAAAAATGGAAGAATGTACCGTGCTCCTGGATAGGAAGACTCAATATTGTGGAAATGTCAATAGTGCCCAAAGAAATTTACACATATAATGCAATCCCAATCCAGATTTCAACAACATTCTTCAAAGAGATGGAAAAAACAATTATAAACTTTATATGGAAAGGAAAGTGACCCAGGATAAGCAAAGCACTGCGTAAGAATTCAAATTTTACTACACGGCTACAGTGGTTAAAATAGCTTGGTACTGGTAAAATGAAAGATACATAGATTCATGGAACAGAATCGAGAATCCAAAAATTAATCCATCTACATACAGCCAACTGATTTTTGACAAAACACCTAAATATATCACATGGGGAGGTGATAGTCTCTTCAACAGATGGTGCTGGCAGAACTGGAAAGTGATATGCAAAAGACTGAAACAAGACCTTCACCTCACACCTTATATAAAAACCAACTTAAATACCGAAATGTGAATCCCAGAATTATGAAGACCATCAATGAAAAAATAGGGACAAATGTGAGGGCACTAATTCAGGGCATACACAGACTACCAAACATTTTGAAAACTACGTGCAAAAACATAGACAGAATAGAAGAGTGGGACAAACTATAAATTAAAAACTTATGTGCATCAAAAGACTTCACCAGAAGAGTAAAAAGTGAACCCACAGAATGGGAAAAAATCTTTTGAAAAAACAAACAAACAAACAAACAAAAACATCAGACAAGAGACTTATAAGATGCTTGGCTGTCTTTTGAATCTTGGTTTCCCTTACATACCATTATAAAATAGACATTGAAGGCGGAGAGAAAGGAATAGCCAGAAATATCACCATAGAAAGCCTGTAAGTCCATCTTCTGCCTATAACTGATTGAAATGCCTAAAATGAGGCTACAATGTTCACAATGAAGGAGGCTTCCTGCAGAGCCTCTGCATTACATAAGACTATAGGTGGAATCCTGAGCAGCATCCAGAATCTTCAGAGGTGGAAAATTTCCACTTGAAAGGATGGGCAGACCAGCCTGGAGTGGCTAGAAGAATAGAAGATACTTCTTGAAAGAAAGACCGACAGGAAAAATGCAAAACAATATAGGCAGACCCTCTGATTACTACAAGAACAAGCAAGTTGCTTGCCCAGGAGACATCAAGACAAGTGGTCGGGTCCTCTCAGAGAAAATCCCCTTCCAAGACTAAGACTCAATGGGAATACACACTCTGATTGGTGACCACGTTCGTCACCGATAAGGGGAAGTGAGGGAAAAACAGCAATGAAGTTACGAGCTAAGCCCTACCATGTTCAATAGACTCCTGGGAACCCGGGTGAAGACCTGGTTGGCCAGCAGTGTGGCAAGACCTGGGGACTCTTGGGCCCAGAGTCAGTGACATAGCCACAGAGGACTATAATGGAAAGTGAAGCATCCAGCTGATAAGAAGAGAGGGCATATGCACAAGAACAGCCATATGTGCAGATAATATCCCCTTGACCTGGAGTCAATGACTGGATGATCAGACCTCAACCAGAAGAAGAAAGAAGAGGAAAAAAAGAGTAATCTGATACAATTTGATGAATTTGACCTACACCAATGGATGCAGTAGCTCAAAAGAGAGAAAAAAACCTTTACAGTAAGGGTCATTCCCACTCCCTCCATACACAGAGTAGACAGGGATGGGCAACTTGGACATTAGCTACCTAAAGTGTGGGGGCTACAAAGGCGAGAAGTGACTGGATTACAAGGTTTCAAGAGAGAGTTTAGTTTAAGAGTGTGTGGGGCTAGGTAGAATCCCCACTGAATAGTTTTCATCTTGTCTAGATGGGTCTGGGGGAAAGAGACAGGGATAAGATTCTTATGACTCAATAGTAATTGTTATCATGACTAATTGTGGCTGTCACAATTGTAAAGGTAGAAGTTTTATAACAAAAATGGGGAAGTAATTAATCTTACAGTCCAGAAACAGAGGACCCTAAGACCATCAAGGGAGAAGAGGTGGCGCTGTGGTTAATGCACTAGACTACAAAGTCAGTTTGAACTGAAAGGTTGGTAGTTCAAGTTCACAACTGCTCCTTGGAAACCCTCTACAGGGTTGCTATGGGTCGGAACTGACTTGATGGCACTTAACAACAACAACATCCAGAGAAGCAGCGACATCAGAGATGGAGGCAGAGATGGGGACATAGAAAGAGGGAGCAGCTAAGGGTTCTAGATTCATGGAAAGAGAGGAACTGAGAGCTGGCAGCCAGGAGGCAGGCTTGCAGAATGTGCCCTTTGGTTGTTTAAATTATTATATATTCCTGAGTGTT
>NW_006408842.1:760570-769960 GCF_000296735.1 Chrysochloris asiatica
GAGGCTTTCTACTCCCGTAAAGATTTACACCCTCGGAAACCCTGTACAGGGTCGCTATGGGTCGGAACCGACTCGACGGCACTTAACAACAACAACATAGGAGAATATTGAAAGTGACATGGGCTGTCCATAGAACCAGCATATCTGTGTTGGAAGAAGTGCAACCAGAGTGATCCTTGGAGGCTAAGAGCCAAACTTCATTTCTCATACTTTGGACATATGGTCTAGAGGGACCAGTCTCTGGAGAAGAATATCATGTTTGGTAAGGTGGAGGGTCAAAGAAAAGGAGGAAGTCCCCCATTGATATGGATTGGTAGCATCAATGGGCTCAAGTGTAGTAACAATAATGCGGTTGGCCCAGGATCGGGCAGTGTTTCGTTCTGCTGTGCATAAAATCACTATGAGTCGGCACCTAACAACAACATGTTGTTGATGGCATCTAACAACAACAATAGGATTAGACTCCTAGTGTGAAACTTAGACTGTGATCCATAAGGTCAGCAGTTCAAACCCACCAGCTGCTCCTCAGAAACCTTATACAGGACCACTATGAGTCAAACCAACTCAATGGCACTTAACAACAACAACATACAATAAGCACTGGACATCAAACCACAAGGTCAGAAATTCAAGTCTACAAGTTGCTTCAAGGAAGAAAGATGAGACTTTCTGCTTCCGCAGATTTAAAGCCTCAAAACTCTACATGGGGTTGCTGTGAGCCAAAACCCACTGGAGGGCACTTCCCAACAATCTCATCTTTAGTCCTTTTACTGGTCTAGCACATCAGATCACATCATTGAGGTGATCCGAGAACCATGGTCCAGCCAAGGTGACACATAATTTGGGGGTACACAATTTAATCCATGACAGTCCTTCTAATCCTGATTCTTCTTCATTTATTGCTCCAGGTTAATAGAGATCAATTGTTATACTTGGGATGGCTGCTTAGAAGCTCTTTAGAGCCCAGGCTGTATGCAATAAACTAGGACATAGAACAGAAACACTAAAGATGATATCAAGTTAGGTAACCATGATGTCCCATGAAGCCATAACCTTAAACCTTAAACCAAAGAACATGAGGTGTTTGGTTGTACATAAGCAATCTTCACAGAATTTGATGGCGTTTGCCTACCATTATTGAACATATTGATCAAAGATTCCTTAGAAGAATCCTGATCAAAAGGAGGAAATTACAAAAAAGAATTTCAAATTCTAATGGAATCCAGGCAGGGTAGGTCTATGGAAACTGTGTGTGCCCCTGAAACTATCCTTTGAACTGTTCTTAAAACCAAACAATAGGTTAGTTTAACTAATAAGAATTCCTGCCTTGAGTGTCCTCTTCTGAGATCTATATAAATGGGATCAAATTGACAAAAGCCACTTGAAAGATTCAATAGGAAACTTCCTGGGGCAGTGAGTTTATGTGAATGGAGGAGGAACAATTCCAAAAAAGAATATGAGAATGATTGTACAGCTTGAGGAGGTTAATCAATGTCAATAAATTGTGCATGTAGAAGATGGTGAACTGGCATATTTTCTGTTGTGATGATTCTCAACAACAGTAATAAAATAAATTACAAATGTATACATACCTATAAGGATAAGTCAAAGAGTATTACTACAAAATCATAAAAACCTTTATTAAGCAAAAATTTCAAAATATGCAGTCATTGTTTCTTGGCATATCTTCCATGTGGCCCTGTGTATTTATGAAGGTGGTGTTTCCATTTCTCTAACTCTTTCCCAAAGAATTCAGCATGCTTCTGTTTGCACCAGGTCAAAACGACAATTTTGGCATCCTCCAGGGACTCAAATCATGTTCCTTTTAAAGTTCTTTGAGTTTTAAGAACAAAAAGAAGTCTGAAAGGGCAAGATCAAAATGGATGGGGTTTCGGTTTTCCAATAAAATTCTCATCAGATAGACCTTGTCATTATTGTTGTTAGGTGCCATTAAGTCAGTTCTGACTCGTACTGAACCTGTGCTCAAAACCCAAACACTGCCTGGCCTTCAGCTATCTGCACAATTGGAATGTTGCAGCTCATTGCTTCTGCCATGGAACATCCCTTATACTACATTCAAAGAATGAGCAGGGACATTGGGGTCATGGAAAAATTCTTGGTCACAACTTTCCCAGACTTTTTCTTACCAATGTACTTTTCAAATTTCTAAAAGCTTCTTTGTAATAAGCCCCTATAATCATCCTGTATCCTTCCAGGAAATTTATCAAGGGTATCCTTTTGGAATTCATAACGAAAAAAGTCACCATGCCTTTTAGCCAGAGCAGTAATCCACCAAGATGATGAACAGAAAGAGAAAGAGGCAGGGCACCCGCTATATGGTCTCTAGGCCTTTCAGAAAACATGGGGTCGTTCCTTTGGCTGCATACATGCGAATCGACAAGAAAGGTAGTAATGTGGACATAAAGGGAATCAACACAGTTCAAAAAGGCATGCCCCACAAATGTTACCGCAGCAAAACTGGAAGAGGCTACAATGTGACCCAGCATGCTGCCAGTATTGTTGTGAACAAGCAAGTCAAGGGCAATATTCTTGCCAAGAGAATTAATGTGCACATTGAGCATATTAAACACTCTAGGAGCCGAGATAGCTTCCTGAAGGAGTGAAGGAAAATGATCAGAAAAAGAAGGAAGCGAAAGAGAAAGGGGCCTGAGTTCAACTAAAGCGCCAGATGCTCCCCCAATAGGCGCATTTTGTGAGAGCCAATGGACGGTAGCCTGAGCTGCTAAAACCTATTCCCTAGGAATTCATGGAATAACAGGAGTGAAATAAAGGCAAAGGCGTATGTGGTGTACAAAAAAAGAAGTCACCATAACCTTCTGAGATGGCCACTCTGTCTTGAATTAAACTGGTCTAGCAGATCCCCTCAGAAGTCACAGTTTTGATTGGACCTTTTTTTGAAGGCACAAGATTGAGAGTAGAACATATGTATTAACTGCGTGAACTTGTCTGCAACCTTTCACTAATCACACAGACATGTTTAAACATATTTTGTTTGGGATAAACCAGTGCATGTGTGAAATTACAATCCTAGTAGCAATCTTTTTTCTTTTTTTTTTTAAGTCTTTATTGTGAATTAAGTCTTTATTGTGAGTGAAAGTTTACAGGGCAGATTATAAGTTTTACATTCAGCAAATCATACAGCTTGTTTCATTACAATGATTATAATCCCCTCCATGTACCATTGTTGTTGTTAAGTGTCGTGGAGTCGGTTCCGACTCATAGTGACCCTGCACAGGGTTTCCGAGGCTGTAAATCTTTACGGGAGCAGAACGCCTCATTTTTCTCCCACGGAACCGCTGGTAGTTTTGAACTGCTGACCTTGAGGTTCACAGCCCGATTCGTAACCACTACGCTACCAGAGCTCCTTCCATGTACCATTAGTTAACAGTATTTTTCTCTATTCACTTTAGACTTCTTTTGGGGTTTTTTTTTAAACACTCAGGCATATATAATAATTTACACCACCAAAGGGCACATTCTGCAAGTCTGCCTCCTGACTGACAGCTCTTAGTCCCTCTCTTCCCATGAACCTAGAGTTCTCAGCTGCTCCCTCTCTCCATGTCCTCATCTCTGCCTCCATCTCTGGTGTCACTGCTTCTCTGGATAAGGTACTGCATTCTGCTTGTGCTCTTCTCCCTTGATGGTCCTAGAGTCCTCTGTTTCCGGACTGTAAGATTAAGTACTCCCCTGTTTTTGTTACAAAACTTCTACCTTTACAATTGTGAGAGTCGTAATTAGTCATGATAACAATTACTCACTATTGAATCATAAGAATCTTATCCACATCTTTTTTTCCCCAGACCCATCAGACAAGATGAAAACTACTCAATGAGCATTTTTATCTTCCCCCACACACTCTTAAACTACACTCCCTCTTGAATCCTTGTAAGCCAGTCACTCCATGCCTTTATTGAACCCTCATTTTAGGTAGCTGATGTCTAAGTTGGCTGATCTACCCTGTGTACAGAGAGGATAGCATTGATACTTGATGTGAAAAATCCTTTCTTCTCTGTTACTATTTAGAGGTACTACCTCCTTGAATATAGGTCAAGTTCATCAAATTGTAGTGGTTTACCCTTATTCTCTTTATCAAAAATTGATTTTTTTTTGTATTTTTGGTTTTTTGTCTTCCTCTAGTCCAATTCTGATTATGAAGCCATTGAGGCGAGGTCAAATGGGTACTGTCTGCAAGTTTGAATGTTCTTGTGCATATCCCCTCACTTCATATCAGCTGGATGCTTCACTCTCAGTTCTAGCCCTCTGTAGCTATGTCCTTGTCCATGGGCTCATGTAACCCAGGTCCCACCACACTTCAGATCAACCAGGCCTTCCTCTTCTCTCTTTCTTCTCCAGGTCACCAGGAGTCTATGGAACATGGTTGAACTCTGCCCATTTCTTCATTGCTGCCTTTACTCCTCTTCCACTCACCAATAGACCAATGTGGTCACCAGCAAGCTTACATGTCTGCTCATGTGTTCCCTTTGAGTTTCAGTCTTGGGGGGTAGGGGGGGAGGTTGTCTTAAAGGTACTTGCTTGCTTGCCTTGATGGCTATGTGGTGAACAACTTGCTTATTCTTATAGTAGCCAGTCATACTACCATTTTGTTTTGGGTTTTTCCTGATGATCTTTCTTCGAATATGTATCTTCTGTCACTCTACCAGTTCCAGGCTGGTCTGCTTGTCCTTTCTAGTGGGAATGTCCACCTCAAAAGGTTCTAGATGGAGATCAGGATTCCACCTAAGGTCCTATACACTTCAAAGACTTTGCAAGAGGCCTATTTCACTGAGCAAGTTCTAGAACCCCTTTGAGGTATTCCAATCAGTTAGTTATAGGCTGAAGACTGGCTTACAAGTTTTCTGTAATCATGTTTCCCAACATTCCATTCTATCCCACTTAAGTGTCTATTTTACAATAGTAGGCAAGGGAAACCAATATTCATAAGACAGTCAAGCATGTCAGTATTATTTCTCTTCTTCAGACTATGCCTCGGTCCCTGTATCACAGAACCCTGTTGTTCCAAGGTTGAGCATGCATCACTATTTACCTCTGTCCCATTTGGCCCATGCAAACCTGTCTCAGTGTTCCCCTATTGACCTTGTTCTTCTACCCCCTCCTGCTGCAATACTTTTTGATTTACTCTTGTATATATACAAAGGGGTTTCAAAAAATCCATTTAAAAAATTCCATTACCTTTTTTTTCCCCCTAAATTTATTTAGAGTAAGTTACAGACAGGCGCCCTTTCATCTCTCACCCTTCAGCCTGTGTCTTCCAAGAAAAACAACAACAAAAATTCATTATCTTTTAATTACATTTTTCCATGAACTTTTAGAGTCCCTTTTATATATGTATATGAAGTACACAGTCTGAATACCAGATGGTGTTTTATTTTCCATGTTCATTTTTATCCTCATCTATTTCTTTAGAAAACCTCAAGAGCTGCTAATGGCAATTAGCATAAAGTAACTAAATTTCCTGGTCTCCCTCCTAGAATAGATGGAGATCAACAGCATTTTCAAGTCACTCAGGCTTCATGAAATCTCTTCTCACCTCATAGATTCTGCCCTATGGAGTGCTGATGTGGTACTGAAGGATAAGCACTGGACTGCTAACCACAAGTCAGCAATTCAAACCCACTAGCTGCTCCTCAGAAATCCTGTATGAGATCACTATGAATTGGAACCAACTCAACTGCACTTACACCAACAACAACAACAACATGCCTCTCCAAGGGGATTATTTTGCAAAAAAAAGATGCAGAAGGATGTTAAGCTTACTTTGCAATTCCTGAGAGTAGAGCTGAGAGGAAGCTTTGCTGTTTCAGTTGGGAACTTTCTTAAGGAGGCATTATTTCTGTTCCCAAGTCACACAGAGCAGTGTTGCTCTTAAGTGCTGCAGAGTCAGTTCTGACTCATAGTGACTCTGTATAGGATTTCCAAAGACTGGCTGGTGGGTTTGAACTGTCAACCTAGAGGTTCAGCCTGACTTTGCAATCCAGTACTTATCCTACAGTGCTACACCAAGACTCCATCACAGCAGTAGGAGGGCAGAATGCAGAGGAAGCCTGGTTACCAAGAAGCCCAGGAAAACAGTCCCAGGCTAGCAGGACCTGGAAAAGGAATAGGAAAGACTACTCTTTGAAGCCAGTGGTGACCAATCGCGACCACGTCTTAGGAGAATGCACCTGCTACATTTGGCAGGCTGTTGGGAACAGATGAGATAGCTGACAATGTCATGTCACCCTCAAGAACATGGTGTTTTGTAGTGTTTGGAACACTGCCTTCAACTAGATAAGGCTAAATTGGCTTGCTGGATAGAAGGAACTGCTTGCAGTATTTTTTTCACTCATGCCAAAATGTGTCCCTTGTGGCGTGAAGCATGATATATTTACTCTCAGACCAAGTTAGTATTTATGATGAGGATGAGTCCTTGCAGCTAAGAATTGCTAAATGAACAAACTAATAAACAAATGAATGTGAAACCTTTTCTTAGAGATTAAAAACTCCGAAAAGAAAAATATCGGGTCCCCAGGGTAGTGTATTAGGCAGACTTCTAAAGTTATCTCTGTTATGAATTATGCCTCCAAAACAATGTTTTAAAATCCTAATCCTTGTACCTGTGGATGTGATCCTGTTGAGGAAGAGGGTGTTTCTTTTGTTACATTAACGAGGTCATACCATTTTAAGGTGGATCCTAAGCCTAATCACTTCTCAGTGACAAAAAGACAAGAACAGACACAAAGACATACACAGAAGGAAGAGAAGGCGGATGGCAGAGACAGATGCAATTAAAACCCAGAAATGCCAAGGGTTGCTGGCAGCTACTAGATGAAATAGATAAGGAAGGACATTCTCCTAGAACCTAAGACATGTATTTACACGTCTAGGTTTCTGAACTGTGAGAAAATAAATTACTATTCTTCAAAGTTACATATCTATGATATTTGCATAGTAGTTACGAGTCGGGCTGCTAAACTCAAGGACAGCAGTTCGAAACTACCAGCCATTCCATAGGAAAAATATGAGGCTTGCTGTTCCCATAAAGGTTTACAGCCCAGAAACCCTATACAGGGTCTCTTATGAGTCAGAACCAACTCCACAGCTCACTACCACCACCACCACCACCAGGAAGCTGAAAGGACTCCTGGTTTGGTGCTATAGGATAAGCACTGGAGTGTCTATCCCAGCAGCTGCTCCTCAGAAACCCTATACAGGGTCACTATGAATTAAAACCAACTCCACAGCACTTGACAACAGGTCATTGAGACAGCCAAGACACCTGATCCCACACCTGTTGTAGGTGCTACTGAGAAGAAAATTGGCCAATATAATTAAGGCCCCAAATAGCTGACCATAACATATGTTTATTGGGGATGGGGTAGGAGGCATGATCTGGTCACATGAGCCCTTTAAAAACAAAGTTTTCTCTACTGTCAACTGAAGAGAAAGTGAGAGATTAGAATCATGAGAATGATTCTAAGTGTCATTGCGGGCTTAAAGATGGAAAGGGCCACCTGACAAGGAGCGAGGCCAGCCTCTAGAACTGAGAGTGGCAGCGGTTGACAGTCAACAAGGATGTCAGCCCCACCCACTACAAGAAACTCACTTCTGCCAACAACGAGAATAAGCTTAGAACTAGATTTTTCCGCAGAGCCTTCAGAGACCTCAGCTCAACTGACAACTTGATTTCATCCTGTGGCACCCTGAGCAGAGAATCAGTCATGTGTACCAAATTTTAGACCTACAGACTGGGAGCTAAGAAGTCAGTTCATCCAAAGCTGCTAAACTTGTCATAATTTGTTACCCAGCAATACAAAACTGATACTGACAGCAAATTTTTAGGAACATTTTAAAAAATGCTCACTTAATTCTAGACTTTGTTGCTATTAAGTGCCATCAAGTCGGTACTGACTCATAGGGACCTTAAACAGGGTGTCCGAGGAGCAGCTGGTGGATCTGAATTGTCAACCTTGGTGCTGTGTTTATCCTAGGACTAGGTAAACCCCTCTGCTGTGTTTGATACTTAACCTTGAATTTATATGTACCCTTGTAAAAATACATATTCCTGCTTTCTGTAAGTTTAGTACCATGGACATTGTACTAACTATCAATTTATTTTTAGTTGTTATTGTTGTTAAATTCTGACTCACAACAACCCTATATAGGTTTCCAATGATTGATTAGGGGTTTAAACTGCCAACCTTGTGGTTAGCAGTCCAGTGCTTATCCTACAGTGCCATCCCAGGATGCCTTAGATTTATCTTTTAAGATGTATCTGTATAGTTCATACCTAGTTCCCAAGGAGTAAATGTAGTGAGTACCCCCAAATCAAGCCCACTTCCATGAAGTGCATTGTGGCTCACAGTAATCCTATAGAACACATTCACCCTGCTCCTTAGGGTTTCCAAGACTATAAATCTTTATGAGAACAGACAGCCTCATTTTTCTCTGGATTGCTGCAAATTTTACTGTGTATTTATTTATGCATTTTTCTAAGTTGTCCTTCATTGTTGTTGTTGTTACATGACATCGAGTCTGTTCCAACCCACAGTGACACTGTACAGGGTTTCTGACGAGTAGCTGGTGAGCTTGACGTGCCGACCTTGTGGTTCAAACTAACTCTACAGCCCAGCACATTAGCCCACAGTGCCACACCAGGACTCCAACAGTATGATAAACATCCCTCATATAAGTCTTCTTATAATTCTAAGAATTCCTCTCAGAAATATGAATCTTTCCAAAGTAGTATTGTTGGGCCGTAGACTAGATGAATATTTAATTTAATTACTGCTCTCAGATTGCTCTCTCAAATGGTCACACCATACTACTCCTTTAGCAGAACAAGGGTTACTGGTTTTCCAGAGCTCTATCACTAATTGACGTAATTCAACTTCCTAATCTCTGTCAGTCTCCCAGGTTCAAAGTGTTAACCTAGTTCTTTCCATTTGCACTCTTTGAAATCAATGAGTTTGAGTATCATTTCACAAATTTACAACCCATTTGGTTTTCCCTGTTTGTGAATTTCCTGTTCCTATGCTCTTTTGAAGACAGAAGAATTGATGCAGTTCCAGGGAAGCTCTATGGAGGCATTCAAAATGGCCCAACATTTGATATACCGCCATAGGCTGTCCTATAATAAAGCCTCTAACAAAACTAGGCTGTCCTGAACCCCTGGTAATAGAATTGTTTATCTCTATACCAAGATGGTTGGTAAAGCACCAAATTCTGCATGCAGTATGTGCCCAGGCTGACTTCGAGGGGTTCATGCTGTGAGAATCAAAGTCTTCATGAGGTTTCCCGAGACAAAGAAACATGTCAGCAGGGCCTATGGTGGCTCCATGTGTGCTAAGTGTGTCCGCGACAGGATCAAGC
>NW_006408842.1:770925-776057 GCF_000296735.1 Chrysochloris asiatica
GGAGAAGGATATCATGTTTGGTAAGGTAGAGGGTCAGAGACAAAGAGGAAGACCCCCAACGAGATGGATTGGAAAAGTGGCAGCATCAATAGATTCAAGTGTGGCAACTATTGTGAGGTTGGCTCAGGATTATGCTGTGCATAAGGTCACTATGAGTCAGTACCAACTCGATGGCACCTAACAACAACAATAACAATTGTGGGGTGAGGAAGAATATTTAATATACTATGGACTGCCAAAAGAATAAACAAAATTCCATCTTAGAAGAAATGCAACCAGAATGCTCCTTAAATAAGAAGAGGGCAATATTTCAACTCGCTTACTTTGGCCATGCCATCAGAAAAGGTCAAACACTACTAAAGAATGTTTGGCACGTTCTTTACCAAATATGCTGTTCTTTTGTTATTCATGAGGTCCTCATGAGTGACAGCTGGAAAATAACACCAACAATATTTTGTACATATTTTTTCTACTAGGTTTCCCAAATTTTACTTTTCCTTCCATTTTTTTACTTTCCAAATTGTGGTTTGTATGAAAGTTTACAGAGAAAATTAGTTTTCAGTTAAACAATTTATATACATATTTGGTAACACTGATTGCAGTTCCCTCAATATAACCTCACTCCTGCCATTTCCTCCCTGGTTCCCCATATCCATTTGTCTTTGTCCCTGCTCCAACCTATCTTATGAGCTTTGTTCAGGGTCTTGTACGGTTAATTGTTCTGTGGAGCCAATACCTTCAGAATGTTATTGTTCACTGTTCTTTGTTTGGCTGAAAGGTGATCCCCAGGGTGGGTTCAGATCTGCATTTGAAGGGTTTCTAAAGGAGTCTTGGTGTGGCACTGTAGGATAAGCACTGGACTGTAAGGTCAGTGGTTCAAGCTCATCAGTCACTCCTTGGAAACCCTATACAGGGTCACTAGGAATCTGAATTGACTCAACAGCACTAAACACCAAAAACTACCAGAGTCTAGGGGGTTCCATCAGTCTCTGTCAGACAGTAAGTCTGGTCTTTTTATGTTTTGAATTTTGTTCTTCATTATGCTCCCATTCTGTCTGGAACATTCTATGCTCTCAATCAGAGTGGTAGATGTTGCCTGGTCTCTGGGTAGTGGAGACGGTCACTCATTTAGTCCACTAATTCCTTGGACTAATTGTTCCCTTGAGTCTTGGAATTTTCTTCACTCTTTTGTGCTCAGGATGAGAAAACAGTTACATCGTAGATGACTGCTCACAAGCTTTTAAGATCCCAGTCACTACTCACCAAAGTTGGATGTAGAACAGTGTTTTTTGTAAACTACATTATGTAAATTCACCTAAATGTTCCCTGAGACTGTGGTCCTAAACTCCCAAGCCCAGTGACTCATCCCCTCATGGTGCTAGGTTATGGCTAAGGTGTTTTCACAACTTTGTCCCTGGTTATTATATCGGCAATTGCTGTCAAGTCAGCTCTGACTCATAACAACCCTGTATAGGATTTCTGACGCTGTAAATCTTTGTAGGAGCAGAAAACTTCATCTTTCTCCCACAGAGTGGCCACAGGGCTTAAACTGCTGACCTTGTGGTTCGCAGTTCAATGCTTACCCTACAGAGTTTATCCTGCGGATACGCTTTCCCTGGGTGTTGCAGCACACACCAGTACATATGTGGAAATAGCATGTGCCTGTGGGATAAAGCACTGAACCGCAAGGTTGGTTTGTAGCACAACACCGATGGTTAAAGCTTACCAGCAAATCCTTGGAAGCCCTAGATAGGTACAGGGTATCTATGAGTCAGAACCGACTTGATGGCACTTAAAAATAAAACAACCTACACATGCTTCAGAGTGTAGTCCCATTCACCTTTCCATACCTTAGTTTGTACGTCTGCCTGTGTATCCACTCACAGATTACTGTTTGCTTTTACTCATCTTGATGAGTTCTGTATGTAACGGTATCAAACTTGCTGGCAGTAACTTGTGTGCAATGTTCAGGGTCTTCCTTTGTCCTGGCCACATGAAGGGACTTCAGAAAGTTTGTGGGGAAATTCTATTATCTTTTAATTCCATTTTCCCACAAATGGGCTTTTTGAATTCCTCTAGTATTGTGTAGTTTGTTGTTGTTAAGAGCTGTCAAGTGGTTCCAACCCATAGCGACTCTGTATAAGGTTTCCGAGGAGCGACTGGTGACTTCGAACTTGAACCACTAACCTTGCGGTGCAAACTGACCTTGTGGTTCAAACTGACCTTGCGGAACAGTGCATTAATCCACAGCGCCACACCAATGAGCCTCCCCTTTATTGTATACTACATTTCTCTGCATTAACAACCTACGATATGGAGATGATACAACCTTGCTTGCTGAAAGTGAAGAGGACTTGAAACATTTACTGATGAAGATCAAAGAGCACAGCCTTTGGTATGGACTGCATCTCAATGTCAAGAAAACAAAAATTCTCACCACTGGACCAGTAAACAGTATTCTTATCAACGGAGAAAAGACTGAAATTGTCAAGGACTTCATTCTTCTTTGATCAACTATTAACACTCATGGAAGCAGAAGTCAGAAATCAAACAGTGTATTGCATTTGGCAAATCTGCTGCACAAGACCTTTTTAAAGTATGAAGAGCAGGGAGGGATGTCAGCTTGAGGACTAAGGTGTGCCTCACCCAAGCCATGGTGTTTTCAATGACCTCATATGGATGCGAAAGCTGGACAGTGAATAAGGAAGATCATAGAAGAATAGATGCCTGTGAGTCATGGTGTTGGAGGAGAATACTAAAAGTGCCATGGACTGCCAAAAGAACCAATAGATTTGTTTTGGAAGAAGTGCAGCCAGAGTACTCCTTAGAGGCCAAGATGGCTAAACTTTGTCTCTCATACTTTGGACATATTGTCCGGAGAGAACAGTCGCTGGAGAAGGATATCATGCTTGGTAAGATGGAGGGTCAGAAAAAGAAGAGGAAGACCCCCCAACAAGATGGATTGGCCAGGTGGCAGTATTGATGGACTCAAGTGTGGCAGCAGTAGTGAGATTGGCCCAGGATCGGACATTGTTTCATTCTGCTGTGCATGGGGTTGCTATGAGTCAGTTCTGACTCAATGGCACCTTACAACAACAACATTTCTCTGCACATAGGTTAATACATGTTGACCCTTATATTAACAATTCACTTCCCTTCCCTTACCCTCCTATCCTTAGCAAACCATCAAAGAAAGTTTTCTTCTGTGTCCACAAAGCTTTTGACTTTTTTTGTAGTAAGGATACCATACAATATTTGTACTTTTGTGCTTGATTTCTCTCATTCGCATAATGTCTTCCAGGTCCACCCATGTTGTGTAATACTCCACCAATTCCTATGGTTTTCCTATTAGTTTCTAGAAATTCCTTTTCTTTTATAGATACCAGAATCTTACGGTTTTTAGACATTACAAATGCCATCTCCCAATCTGACATTTTTGTGTCAACTTAGAAGCCTTAGTTAATCTTAAACAATTACATCCATCGAAGTTTCACCTTACAAAAGATTATTTCCCATCATTTAGCCACTAAAATTTTATTTTACATTTTCTTCAATTTGCATTGTATTCTTACCTTTCATGTTTCAGTCCTAAATTCAGCTACAGTCGAGATTTTTACAAGAGTGAAAAAGGAATCTAGTTTTCATCTTTTTTTCCATCCCATGAGCCAGTTTTACACCATCTTCTCAACAGACCCAGCCCGGGCTGAAGGAAGATGACAAATATGGATGGGGATGGGGATGGATAGCATAAGTGGACCCAGCACCCTCTGCCAGAAGGGCCTGGTGTGTTGGCTCAGTGTGCCTTTGGGAGGAAACGAACAACTGTGGACACTGTCCTGAAAATCTGCTTGGCCCACATGCTACAATTATTAATTCCTGATTTAACTCTTGGAAACTGGTGTCTCTTTTCACTCTGAGGAGAGATAAGGTCACGCTGGAATTGTCTTATAACCCCCAAGCGTGGACATTAACCATGGTCCTTCCATCTTGACAACATTTTCACCACAAAATTAGTGAAGCCCAAAGAGATCAACAGATGATGTACTTCTTCAGGCTGCAGAAATTCCAGTGATTGGAGAAAAACTCATCCAAAAACTCACCCTTGCACAGGTACTGAATATAATGGGAGGAAAGGCCCTCAATTTCAGGACTTCATATCAGAAATGGACCACTCTGACGTGCCTGATCAACAATTTTGGGGCCAAATATGATCCTTTACTACATACTTTAAACTCATCACTCTTTTTTCTTTTTTTTTTTTAAGCTCTGAGTGCAGATTGTCTATTTTCCCTTTTTTCCCCCATTCAGACAAGACCTTTCCTCTTCAACTTTCCAAAAAAACACACAATGAACTTTCTGCCATGACCCTAGCTCCCATTTTCTAAATGAGCCTGGAAGGTCTAAAGTGATTTCACAAGAGCTGCAAGAAAGGAGGATCTGACCCCTTGGCCTTTGGACTGTTCCTGCCTTCTTTAACCCCCAAGGGCCTTAATTAATTCCTCCTGGGGCATTCTGTTCCATGGACCTCTCTGTTCCCTTGAACTCATTCTCTGGAAGCAATCCCCTTATACAGCTGTGAGCAGATTCCACTGACAAAAGCAACTATGGCCAGCAAATGCACAGCCTCCCTTAAAATGACCCTTTCAATCCCACTATAATAACATCAACCAGCTTTCCACAATTTTGAAGAGTTCAGGTCCCTCTTAACTAAGAGTTCCATCTGGAACCAGTGTTAAAAAGAAAGCCCAGACCCTGTCAGGGCACACAAATAGTTTCAAAGTCTCCTCAGTGGCAAAGCTCCCTCTATAATCTTCTTGGTCAGCCATACCCCTGACTTGAGAAAATATTTGTTGTTGTTATGTGCCGTGGAGTCGGTTCTGACTCATAGTGACCCTGTACAGGGTTTCCAAGGCTATAAATCTTTACGGGAGCAGAAAGCGTCATCTTTTTCCAACGGAACAGCTGGTAGTTTCTAACTGCTGACTTTAAGGTTCGCAGCCTGATTCGTAACCACTACGTTACCAGAGCTCCTTTTGATAAAATACTAAGGAGTCCTAAATCTTATCATCCACCATTCATCTGTCAGTTTGTCATACGGTGGCTTGTGAGTTGCTGAGATTCTGAAAGCTATG
>NW_006408842.1:779017-784423 GCF_000296735.1 Chrysochloris asiatica
ACCAAGGTTATTAAATAGAAACCAAATTCAAGAAGGGAATGGAGGTGCCATTTCTAGTTACCCTCTGGGAAAAGGACTTTGATGGGTAAAGGAGAGGAAAGGTTAGGATAACTTTGCAGCAAAGATGAAGGCTCTGCGAGGAAAGCAAACCCAAATGAAATGGGCCAACCGGACTTCTGAGAGCCATAAGGCAGTCAAGAGCCTCTGGAAGGGTAGTGAGAAAGGGTGAGATGTGGGAATGAAAAACAATTAGGATACAGTTTTAAGTCATAAAGCAATTTTACATAAGGCCAACCATTTACATCATTAGATTTACTTTTGTTATGGATTGCATCGTGTCACCCAAAAAAGATATGTTCAAGTCTGAATGCCTAGTATCTGAGGCTATCATCCTGTTTGGATATAGGACCTTTGAAGATGTTATCACTTAGGTTAACACAAGGTCACACTGAAGTAAGGTGGTCCTAATCCTACATGACTGGTGTCCTTATGAAAGACGAGAAAATAAACAGACAGAGGGAGATAAGAAAGATAGTATGATACACTGCTGTTACAAGTCAGGCAACAACTGGAGCTACCAGAGGCAAGGGAAAGATTGTCCCTCAAAGGCGTGTTGTTGTTGATAGGTGCCATAGAGACTGTTTGATAAGCGTCATAGAGTCAATTCTGACCCATAGCGACCCTGTATAGGGTTTTCGAGAAGCAGCTGGTGAACTTGAACTAACTCGCAGCGCCACACCAGGACTCAAAGCCTTAGAAGGAATCAGTTTGGTACACACTCCGATCTTGGGTTCCCAGCCTCCAGAACTGTGAAGCAGTAACATTCTCTTCTTCTATGCCATCCAGTTTGTTGTGTGCTATAATCAGAGCCCTAGGAAACCAATACAATATTCAAAAGAGACACTTCTCAGAAGCTGGTCAACCCAAGAAAGCAGCCTTTTGATACGAAACAGAAGGCAGATCTGAGGTGTTGGGAGAGGGAAAGGAGTCTTAGATAATCCTAACAATTCTAAAGAAAATGTTAAAGAATTTTGCCTTTTCTTCAGTTTCTGCAAATGAAGCTCTCACAGTTGGTAGCTGCTGATTTGATGGTGCTGGTTCTTGGTTAACTCTCATTTTTAAAATAATTTCCATTGGGGCTATGCTACAAAAAGCCTGTGACCTTATGAAGCTCACATACATGTACATGATATGACACATCCAGAAGCTGAGGAAAAATCATAGAAAATATTTATTATGTTTGCTGAGGATTAATGCGTTGGACTACAAGTCAGTTGGACTTCAAGATCGGCAGTTCTAGCTCACCGGACGCTCCTTGGAAACCCTATTTAGGGTGACTATGAGTAGGAACCAACTCGACGGCATTTAACAAAAACAGACACTCTTCTAAGCATGTAACATATGTTAACTCATTGAATACACACACTGTGAAATAACTATTAGCCATACTCCCTTATGAAAGGACGGATGGGGGGCATATATATTTAACATAGTCAGCTGCTATTCAAAACGCTGGAAGTTCAAGTCCACTCAGAGATCTGGCAATCTGAGAAAAAAGGCTTGGTGATCTACTTCAAAAAAAAAAAAAAAAAAAAATCAGCGACTGCAAATCCTATGGAGCACAGTTCTATTCTGACACACATGGATTCACCGTGAGTTAAAATGAACAACTGGTTGTTGTTATTTTCTTTTTAGTTAAAGAGGAGGCTATAGAAGCACATGGAGTCCAGCTGTGATGATGCAGGGTAATGCACTGGGCTGCAGTTGGTTTGAACCACTAGGTCGGGGGTTTAAACTCACCAATCGCTCCTTGGAAACCCTATACAGGGTTGCTCTGAGTTGGAACCGACATGACAGCATATAACAATAACATAGGAGCACATAGAACTTGAAGAGTTAATCCAAGATCACATAATGAGAAAGTAACTGAGCTGAGATTCCAACCCAAGCACACTGGCTCCAGAAGCCATCACTAAACCACTCAGCTACACTGCTTCCTAAGTGATGGTGACTGACATCCTATGTAAACAGTGGCCCTAAGTCCCACTTTACCGTGAAACAGTCCTCATTAATTGGCCTAAACAGCAGTCTAACTGCTAAGGCAAATATTTTGCTTGACCTGTTGCATTTTAAGTGGCTAATAAGAGGAAGCACACCATTGGTTCCAACCCAATGCCCATTTCCATCTTCTGGTTGGTCCTATCTGGATCATTCCTCATTCCCCAAGCCAAGAGCTTGTCTAGATAACCACATTGTCTGTGATGCTTAATTACTGATAAGCTGATACTTGCAAATTAAACTGACCCCTTTAGTATCTCTTTTTTATTCTGGCTGCTTTTCAAGATTGCTTTCCTGCCTTTCTGCAAAAGGAACAAAATATATCATCATGGGAAATTTTTAGCTCCCAAAGATGAAAGCCCCAGGTGACAGTCATGAAAGCCTGCCCCATGGCCAAGGCCCCCACAGGACCCAGAAGTAGGCAGGCTCCTCTTGAGCCCCTCTTTGACATCCAGGGAGAGTACTGCCAGGCAGGATGAAACAGGGAGAGTTCCACTGGAAGGCAGGAAATTGACAGGGCTTCTGGAAGGGAGCTTGTCTCGCCTCTTCTGAAAACACAGTATTTTCATCAATGTCACGTTTGCAGTCAGGTGATCACCAAGATGGCCACTTCTGTCCTCTGGCTGGAACTGTCGACAGTGGCTCAAGTGGAAGAGTCAGAAAAAGAGCTGCAGTTTGCTTTCCCAAAAGCAGTATCTGGAGCTCTGTGGTGAGGTAGGTAGGTTAGTGCTTACAGTCACTACGTAGGAAACAGGATCTTTTACTCATTTCCATTGTGCCCCTGATTCACTGTGTGAGCTCTATCAAAGCCCAGAACCCATTATGCCTCAGTTTCTCCCTCTGCACTATATATGCAAGAAGGCTGACATAACAAATAAATAAACATTTTGTTCAGGAAAAAAACCTTGGGCACAGGTATTGTTATGGATTGAATTGTGACCCTTAAAATTATTATTTGAATTTCTGGCCCTTATGTGACACTGTGGGTTAATGCCCTGGACTGCAAAGTGGATTTGAACTACAAGGTCAGCAGTTTAAGCTTGCCAGCTGCTCCTCAGAAACCCTATATAGTGTCACTATGGGTAAGAACCAAGTCTACAGCACTTAACAACAAGAAGAACATAACTGTGGATGTGAAAATGAGTTTATCTTTTGTTAGGTTAATGGTGTCGTATCTGTGCCTGGTGAGTACTAAAGCCAAACACTTGTGAATTCTACAAGGGCCAGAGTAGACCCATGGACAGGTATACACATGGTGGAAGACAAATGCCATGCGTGAGGAACTTCTGCAAACCAAGAAAACAAGGAACACTTAGGACTACTGACAAGAAAGGAATTGACATGGGTGAGACCCTGATTTGGATTTTTAGCCCTCAGGACAATGAGAAAATAAATTTCTGGTTTGTGAAGCCATCCACTTGTGGTCTAAGTGTTACAGCATCTCTGGTAACTCAGACAAGCACTGTACAGCTATATATATAATTATAACAGGAAAACAGTATAGTTGGAATTTTCTCAAACACAGGACGTCCTCCTCCTGTGTTCAGATTTTAACTGAGTTCCACTCAACTGATATGCAGACAAAAATGTTCCACTTTAGAAGCTGTGCACACATCCTGTCCACATGTCCACCATGTAGGATGGCACAAGCTTGGGAACAGGTTTCTACTCCACATTTGGAGACTTGGTGGTATTTTCCCTGGGGATATTTTGATAGAATGTTGGCTCATTTGAAAGTATGGTTTATAAAAGCTGGGTTTCCCTTTCTTTAAATAGAACCCATACTTTGCTTCCCTTTATATCAACATCAACATGACACATTCCCTCTGACGCTGAACAAGCGCCAGAGACAACTGTGGGAGGCAGAGAGCAGACTGAAAAATTGTCCTGACATCAAAAAGTGAAGGGGAAAAAGCCACTTGCTTATTTCTCTGTCCTTTAGTTAACCTTTTCTTCTTCTTCTTTTTAATTCTGTCAATACAGTCCCCACATTAGAACAGGTTCCAGAAGCACTCTTGTGTCTCTCTAATAGATCTCCAGGAGTACATGAAATAACAGCAAAAGACGTGCACCGCTGCGTGATCATTTTAGAAAGGCACACCTCATTTAGGGAATCACACAAGATGAATGATTTGGGTGGGGATGTAGTAAAGGAGGGGAAAGAAATTTCTGTTCAAAATAACCTTGTTCCAGCAAGTTCCAAGTGTTCCTCAGACTGCACAGCCAGACTTACTTTTTGAGTTCAGAAGGTACAATGCAAGTTGACTTCATTAGACTGCAGCATAAAAGGCCAAACCCCAGTAGGCATTTTTGTCTATGACCGGACAACCACAAGGCAAAGAGGTACAAGGTGACAGTCATTACAACGTGCATTTTCACAGCTGCCTTTTCAGAAGGCCACAGGGACTTTGTCACCCACATTACTTCTCTTTTCTTTTCAGAAATAAAGAGCAATTCACTGACACCTTTCAAAGAGCAGCCCAAAATTACGTCTCTAAAAATTAACTAATACACAAAAGCCTCACAAGACTACTTTAGGTAAAACATCTCAAACTGTCTTGTTGAAATATAAAAAGTGCATGTGACTATGTCTGTTAGGAAATCAGTATGTTACTATGCAGAATAGATGCACTTTGGGAAGAAGAAGGACATCCTGTGGTAAACACTGCCAGTCCAGGAACCGTCTGAGAGGATTTGGATTTGCTGGCACTGTGGGTTAATGCGCAGGACTGCAAGGTCGGCTTGAACCATAAGGTCTGTGGTTCAAGCTCACCAGTTGCTCCACGGAAACCCTACACCAGGTCACTGTGAGTCAGAACTGAACTGATAACATTTAACAACAACACAACAATTTGTTGACTGGAGTCCCTGTGTGACATTGCACTGCTACTAACCAAAAAGGTGGTGGCTTAATATGCTTTGGAAAACAGAACTGGAGATTTGCTTTCAAACAATCACAACTTTGACAACCCTATGAAGCAGTTCTAATCCACACACATGGGGGGTCAACATGAGTTAGAGGTGAATCGATTCAACAACATTTGTTGATTCATTAATGTGGGTAAGGCAAAATTGTAGAGGTTGTAGATGCCAAGTTGACAGAATTCCCTGTACATGAAGGGAGTTCCTGGGGGGTATAACCAATTAAGCATTGATCTTCTAATCAAAAGGTCGGCATCCACTCACTCAAAGTAGCAAAGGGTAAATATGCAAATACATCATGTCAGAAATGAGGTAAGCACCAATATAAAGAGTATGTATGAAGTATTACAATAACCTCATATGCATGCGAAAGCTGGACAGTGAATAAGGAAGACCTTAGAAGAATAGATGCTTTTGAGTTATGGT
>NW_006408842.1:792683-799619 GCF_000296735.1 Chrysochloris asiatica
TGGTTGGACAAAATATTGAAAGATGCAGAAAGCAACAAAAGAAGATGGAAGGAGTGCACAGAGTCACTGTACTGAAAAGAAATGTTCCATGTTTAATCACTTCAAGAGACAACATATGATTAAGAGCCAGTGATATTGAAGGAGGAAATCCTAGCTACACTGAAGGCATTGGCAATGAACAAGGCTCCAGGAATTGATGGAATACAAATTGAAATCTTTCAACAAACTGAGTCAGCACTAGAGGCACTCATTCACTATTCAAAGAAATTTGGAAAACAGCTACCTGGCCAACTGATTGGAAGAGATCCATATTTGTGCCCATTCCAAAGCGAGGTGACACAATGCGATGTGGAAATCATCAGATAATATCATTAATATCACATGGAAGTAAAATTTTACTCAAGATAATTCAAGAATTGCACAACATTACATTGACTGTGAACTGCTAAAGATTCAAGCCAGATTCGGATAAGGATGTGGAATGAGGGATATCACTGCTGACGTCAGATGGATCTTGGCTGAAAACAGAGAATACCAGAAATATGTTTACATTGCTTTAATGACTATGTAAAGGCTTTTTGACTGCAGATCATGACAAGCTATGGATCACATTGAGGAATATGAGTAGTTTGAAACTCTTAATTGTAGTTATGAGGAACTTGTACATAGACTAACAGACAGTCATGGAGCAGAACAAGGACTCACTGGATGGTTTAAAATCTGGAAAAGTATGTGCCAGGGTTGTATTCTTTCACCATACTTAGTCAATCTGTATGCTGAGCAAATAACATGAGAAGCTAGATTATATGAAGAACATGGCATCAGGATTGGAAGAAGATTCATTAACAACCTGTGATATACAGATGATACAACCATGCTTGCTGAAAGTGAACAAGACTTAAAATACTTACTGATGAAGATCAAAGACCACAGTCTTCAGTATGGGCTGTACTTCAATGTAAAGAAAACAAAAATCCTCACCACTAGACCAATAAATAATATCATGATAAATAGAAAAGAGATAGAAGTTGTCAAAGACTTCATTTTGCTTGGGTCCACCATCAACACTCATGGAAGCAGCAGTCAAGAAATCAAATGACGTATTGCATTAGGCAAATCTGCTGCATAAGACATATTTAAAGTGTTTAAGAGCAAAGATGTCAGTTTGAGGACTAAAGTGAGCCTGACTTAAGCAAGCCCTGGTATTTTCAGTAGTGTCATATGTTTGCAAAAGTTGGGCAGTAAATAAGGAAGACTGTAGAAGAATTGATGCATTTGAATTATGGTGTTGGAGAAGAACATTAAAAGTACTATGGACTTCTAGAGGAACAAACAAATCAGTGTTGGATGAAGTACAATCAGAATGGTCCTTGGAAACCAAGATGGCGAGACTTCTCTCAGACTTTGGACACATTGTCAGGAGGGAGCAGTCCCTGGACAAGGATATCATCCTAGGTAAACTGGAAGGTCAGTGAAAAAGAGGAAAACCCCAAGTACATGAAATGGTACAATCGCTGCAGCAAAGGACTCAACTTTAACAAGACTGTGAGCATGGCATGGGAGCGAGCAGTGTTTGGTTCTGCTGTGCATTAGGTCACTGTGAGTCAGCATCAATTCAAAGGTACCTAGCAACAACAACGTTTCAAATGTGTATGCTAAGAAAATCATCATAAGCACTGTGCTTGCCACAATGAACAAGTAATAAATTCCTTTTGCTGATTTAGTATTCTAGTTGCAAAGTAGATTCTTGAAAAGTATCCATTTATTGAAAGAATTTGACCCTGTAGGGCAGCGAATGCCTTTGTTTCCAGCCGAATGGAATTCTCAGACTAAGGTGAGACTACATTCCATTACCTTCCCAGGCTCTACTGGTTGCTACTTCTAGGAAGATATGGTTATTTTGTCAAATGAAGTGTTATTTACAAAATGTGAGGAATATGACATTAATCTAAGCAAGGACTCAGGTCATTAATGACAGGGAATATCTGGATTCCATCACTGCATTGCTACATAAACACTTCCAACAATCAGAACACTGGTTATTTAAAGAAATCTTACTTGTAACTTATTCTCAGAGAAGTACAGTTTTTACTGAGCAAAACCTACCTTTCAGAAAACATAGTTTTTAGAAATTTAAAAGTTAGAGACAATAGAGAAAAATACAATGTAAACAACAACAACTACAAAACACTGTCATCAAGTTGATTCCAACTCACAGTGACCCTAAAGGGCAAAGTAGAATTGTGCCATGGGGTTTCTAAGTCCGTAAATCTTTAGGGAAGCAGACTGCCTTCTGTTTCTCCCATGGAGCAGCTGGTTGGTTTGAACCACCAAACTTTCAGTGAGCAAGCCAATGCTTAATCCACCACACCACCAGGACTCTTAATACAGTATGTTGTTCCTGTTAAGTGCCATCAAGTCGGTTACAACCTATAGAGACCCTGTATAGGGTTTCCCAGGAGTGACTGGTGAGCTTGAACCACTGATCTTGCAGTTCAAGGTACCTTTGCAGTCCAGCGCATTAACCCACAGTACCACACCAGGAACAATACCACAGCCAGAAGGAGTCCTCGTGTGGCACTATAGGTTAATGCGCTGGACTGCAAAGTCGTTTGAACTGCAAGGCTGGTAGTTCAAGCTCATCAATTGCTCCTTGGAATCCCTATGCAGAGTCGCTATGGGTCATAATTGACTTGACGGCACTTAACAACAACAACATCTTCTGTATCTTTGGAGTTCTGGTATAGCACTGTGGGTTAATGCATCAGACTGCAAAGTCCTTTGAACTGCAAGGTCGGTGGTTCAAGCTAACAAGCTGCTCCTCAGAAACCCTATACAGGGTCGCTATGAGTCAAAATCCACTCGACTGCACTCAACAACAACAACAACCACACCAGGATTCCAAATATAAAATAGAAAAGTTTCATTTACTAAGAACATTAAAATGTCACAAATCAAGAAGATCTATATTTGGGGCCCAGCTTAACATCTTTCACATTTTTTAAGTAAGAACTGTCATAAAGAATCACATTGCATTTTAATTACTCTCCACAAAACCACCACTGAAATGCTTACAGGGAAATTCCTACAGTGCCTCATGTGGAGTCACATGGCTGTCTAGACTTCCATATGAGCAATGATTTTACAGATTTAGAATATAAGTAGCAATAGGGTCAAGAAGTTTAAAGAACCATGTCAGTTACACAGTTTCTTAGATGCCAACAGTCAGACCCAATGGAATAAAAAACAAAAGAACAAAAATTCAATAAAACAAAGTATTAGAAAAGAAGACAAGAAAATGGGAATAGGATTCAGAGAAAGAAGTCTTGAACAATGAACTTATTAGAGACATAGTGAGACTGGATAGCAGAGAGAAAAAGAAAGAAATAGAGCAAAAATGAAGAGGGGAAAGAGGACTGGGGAGGAATGAAAGTGTGTAAGAAAAAACAAGGAGAAGACAAACATTCCTATCGACTGAGAAAATGTGTACCTAGGCTAACAACTGACTAACACATTTGAAATCTATACCATGGCTATACTCATTATTCTTTTTTCTGAGTGAAAAACAATTGGATTCCAAATGTGGTCCAACCGCACTCACCTGAGGTTAGTGCAACCTTTCTTCTGTTTTCAACTTCCTTCCATTATAGTTCCTTTATCTATAAAAGGGGTTCCTAAAGCCTATCTCTTCAAACTGGACTCTCCTAGGATTTAAAAAAGCACAGGAACTGTATTGCAATTCAGATCACAGAAAAAGGCTTCATCAATCTCCTTTCAATATGTGTTCTTTAAAAAGCCAATTGCTCTGTGCCTTGGTTTCCCTCCTATAAATGGAAACCCATAATAATACCCACACCTCAAAGCTTCTACTAAGGACTGAGTAGTCAGAGCAGAGCCGAGATATAAGAAGGAGCTATTAGTGGCAAAGTTCTTTTATCCTCAATTCCATATGTTATTTGTTGGCTAACCAATATAGAGGTTTGTCACCATCTTGCAGGCCAGAATGTTGCATACACCATTGTGAAACATGTTACAAACACATTAATTGACATGTGTTTTATACATTATAAATCTATGCATTATTGAGTCACTCTGAGCCAAGATAATTTTGTTTCTTTATAGGATCTCAAGTCAATCTCCTTTCCCAGACTGGCCTGTGTTGGACCCCATGGTTTTAGTTTCAGATGGGAGCAAGAGAATGGAGGTCTGCACTCCATGGAAGAAAAGACCCCTGAGAATACACAGTTCTTGCTGGGTTTATGTCTTACGTTTGGCTTTCTGGCCACTTCATAACTCCTTCTGCAAACATTCATATAGTGTGCTCCCCACCCTTTATCTACGCTATCCAAAATGTCACTGTACAAAGAAAGAGTTTGTCGAAATCCAAACATATGATCAAGAACTGATGACACTGAAGAAAGAAGTACAAGCTGACCTGAAGACATTATCAGCAAACAAGGCTCCTGGAATTGAAGGACTAGCAACTGAACCGTTACAACAAACTGAAGCTATGTTGGAGGTGCTCACTTGACCAAACCAAGAAAGTTGGAAGCAGCTACCTGGCCAACTGACAGAAAGACATCCATATTTGTGCCCATTCCAAAGAGAGGTAACCCAACAGAATGTGAAAATCATTGAACAATATCAAAATATTACATACAAGTAAAAATTTTTTTGCTGAAGATAATTCAAAAAAGTTGCAACAGTACATCAACAGGGAACTACCAGAAATTCAAACCAGTTTCAGAAGAGGACGTAGAGGGGGGCAGGATTGTAGTGTATACCCTTTGGTTGGTTGATGATGCATGGAGGGGATTGTAACCATGGCAATGAAATAATGTATGATAGGATAAATGTAAAACTAATATTCTCTCATGTACACTATCACATAATTCACAATAAAACATTAAAAAAAAAAAAGAAGAAGAAGAAGAGGGCGTAGAATGAGAAATTTCATTACTGATGTCAGATGGACCTTGGCTGAAAGAAGAGAATTCCAGAAAGATGTTTGTGTTTTAATGAAGGCATTCAACTGTGTGGATCTTAACAAACTATGGATAAAATTGTAAGAATGGGAATTCTAAAACATTGTACCAAGAGATCAAGAGACAGTTTTTGGAGCAGAACATGGGGATACCAACTGGTTTAAAAATCAGGAAAGGTATATGCACAATTGTATCCTTTCACTATACTTATTAAAGCTGTGTACTAAGCAAATAATCCAAGAAACTGGATAATATGAAGAACATGTAGGCCATCAAAATTGGAGGAAGACTCATTAACAACCTGGGATATGCAGACGACACAGCCTTGCCTTCTGGAAGCAAAGACGACTTGAAGTACTCACTTGACAGTCTTCAGTCTGGATTACATCTCAATGTAAAGACCACAAAAATTCTCACAACTGGACCAATCAATAACATCAAGATGAGCAGGGAAAAGATTAAAATTGTCAAAGATTTCATTTTACTCGGATCAATCAACACTCATTGAAGTAGCAGTCAAGAATTGCATTGGTAAATCTGCTGCAAAAGACCTCTTTAAAGTGTTAAAGGGCAATGATGTCACTTTGAGGACTAAGCTGTGCCGGACGCAAGCCATGGTATTTTCAATCATCTCGTATTAATTACATGCAAAGACTGAACAGAGAATAAGAAAACAGAAAAAGAAGCAATGCATTTATATGGTGGTGTTGGTGAAGAATACCGAATAGGCCATTTTTGTTGTTGTTTAGTGCCATAGAGTCAGTTCCAACTCATAATGACCCTGTACAGGGTTTCTGAGGCTTTAAATCTTCACAGGAGCAGAAAGCCTCATGTTTTTCCTGCAGAGAGGCTAGCGGGACCTTGTGGTTTGAAGTTCAGTGTTTATTATATGGAGTAACTGTGGACTGCCAGAAAAATGAACAAATCTGTTCTGGGAGAAGTACACATAGAATATTCATGAAAGCAAAGATGATGAGGCTTCATCTCACATACTTTGGACATGTTATCAGCAGTATTCAGTCCTTGGAGAAGGACATGCTTGGTAGAGGGTTAGCGAAAGAGGAAGACCCTCAACAAAATGGATTGATACAGGGGCTGCAGCAATGAGTTCAAACATGAAAACAATTGTGAGCAGAGTACAGGATTGGACAGTGTTGTGTTCTGTTGAACATAGGCTCACATGAGTCAGAACTGGCTAGATAGCACCAAACCACAACAACATCCAAAAAGGCTACATGGAGTTTTTATTGCACCACACTGAAGACCAGTACAAAGATAATAACATAGTCCAGCTTTCCTGCTTTTGTCCAGCCTGTCATTTGCATTCATGCAAATGGTAATTTCATGAGATGGGAGGAAGAAAATTCCCCTCTCATAATGGGGTTAAAATAAAGTGACTAGTGGGGGATGGAAGAGACACCACAAATAGAAGATGGCTTTGATATCAAATAATTCAAAGTAATTTTGCTAAATTGATTTTGATGAAAAGATGAAGTTTGCTAAGCCAATCCCTGATTCCTCATTGACTGTCTTTCCTTGACAAAGTCTAACTGGTTTCACTTATAGAGAAAGGGTTTAAACTTCAATGAAGGATAAGTGCCCTAGAGCTGTATTTACATACATGCATTCTCTGGAAGGCTTTATAAAAACACTGTAATCTTGGCACAGGACTCAAAGGATTACCACAGGCTACTTTTTAAATTTTATTTTTATGTTCCAAATGTGATAGATTTATTTTCCTTTGATGCAAAAAAAGATTTCACTAGAGCACACAGACCAATATATTAAAAGATCATGAAGAAGTGGTGTGGGACATACAGGATGTGATATACAGGAGAATTGGGTCATTTCCTTTCTAACAAAACACTACACTGTCGTTGAGGTACACACTTAGCACAACAACTGATGAGCTGAACTGAAATGCGGCACAAACATGACAACTTCCATGCAT
>NW_006408842.1:799719-807603 GCF_000296735.1 Chrysochloris asiatica
CTTGGAGGCCAAGATGGCCAAACTTCGTCTCTCATACTTCGGACATATTGTCAGGAGGGACCATTCACTGGAGAAGGACATCATGTTGGTAGGGTGGAGGGTCAGATAAAAAGAGGAAGACCCCCCAACGAGATGGATTGACCAAGTGGCAGCATCGATGGACTCAAGTGTGACAACAATAGTGAGTTTGGCCCAGGATCCGGCAGTGTTTCGTTCTGCTATGCATAAGTTTGCTATAAGTTGGTACTGACTCGATGGCACCTAACAACAACAGCAATGAAGTATTACCTGAATATAGAAACCAAACCCACTACTGTCAAGCCAATTCCAACCCATAATGACTCTAGGACAAAGTAGAACTGTCCCATAGGTTTTCTGTATTATAAATCTTTATGGGAGAAGAAAACCTCACCTTCTCCCCACAAAGGACTGTAGAGAGGGACGTGAGTCACTATCTGGAGTTTTCTCAGGGGATGGGATATATGCTAAGTCTAAGAAGATGGTTAGAACATTTTCTAGGCAAGGCAAGACAAAACATAAGTCTGAGACGATTCTAAGCAGACTGTTGGAATTCCAACTGCTGCTGTTCAGTGTTCCACTCATAGCGACCCCGTGTACAGCAGAACAAAATGTGCCATCCTCATAATTGTTACGTTTGTGTTCATTGTTGCCACCATTGGGTCAGTTCATCTTGTTGAGAGTGTTCCTCTTTTTTTTGCTGACCCTTCTATTTTACCAAGCATGATGTCCTTTACCAGGGACTGGTCTCTCCTGCTACTACATCCAAAGTATGAGAGACAAAATCTCACCATCCTCACTTCGAAGGAGCATTCTGACTGACACATTTGTTTGTTCTTCTGGCAGTCCACGGTACTTTGGATGTTCTTTTCGAGCACCATCATTCAAATGCATCAATTCTTCTCCAATTTTCCTTACTCATTGCCTAGCTTTGACATATATGAGGTGACTAAAAATACTATGGTTTGAGCCAGGCACACCTTCGTCCTTAAAGTGACATCTTTGTTCTTGAACACTTTGAAGAGGTCTTTTGCAGCAGACTTGCCCAATGCAATCTGTGGTTTGAATTCTTAACTGCTGCTTCCATGAGCATTGATTGTGGAACCAGGTAAAATGAAATCGGTGGCAAGTTCAATCTTTTCAGTTTTTAAAAAGGTTTCAATTGGTATTCCATCAATTCCTGGAGCCTTGTTTTTCATTAATGTCTCCAGTGCACCTTGGACTTCTTCCTTCAGTTATTGATCATATGTCACCTCCTGAAATGACTGAACAGCAACCAGTTCCTTTTGGTACAATAGGACAAACGGACAGTTGTATTGGAAGGAAGACCACAGTTTTCAGAAATATGGAGAGGAAAGAGTGGCACTTTGGGTGATAAAACAAAGTTTGACTGGTGGGAAGAAAGGGAGACCATGGTAGATGTTTTAGATAAGCTGGCAGGGGCAAAATCACAATGCCTTGAATATTATCCTGAAACTTAAGAGAAGCCATTGAAAAGTCTAAATTAGAGGAAGTGTTGTTGTTGTTGTTGTTGTTGTTAAGTGCCATTTATTCAGTTCCAACTCATAGTGACCCTATATAGGGTTTCTGAGAAGCAGCTGGTGGATTTGAACGACCAACTTTGTGGTTCAAACTGAATGAAAGCATTGAATTTGAGTTTAGAAATGCACTCCACTAGAAATTCAGAATGGGAATGAAGGGGATAAGACTAGAATCAGTGAAACTAATTGGAAATCTAATGCAATTGTTTAGAAAAGGAATTTTTAGGCACAGTGATACTAAGAGCACAAAAGGAAATACAAAGAAGAGACTTCAGAGGGTAAAAAAGGTCAGATTGATAATCAGTTTTAGAGGAAGTGATAAAGGAGTCAACAGCCCCATACCACCATGAGCAAAATATGTCTATTCTTATATAATAAGACTAAGAGTCCTGGTATGGCACTGTGGACTAATGCGTCAGACTGCAAAGTCATTTGAACTGCAAGATCTGTGGCTCAAGCTCCTTGGAAACCCTATATGGGGTCGCTGTGGGTTGGAATCGACTTGATGGCACTTCACAACAACAATAACATGTAATATTAACAACAACAACAACAAAACGCCACAGAACTAATCAAATGAACTCAATTATGAACTGCACATGCTCAGAAAAAAGAGAGGGACTAAATGATGGTTCAAGCTCATCAGCCACTTCATGGAAACCCTGCATAGGGTTGTTATGGGTCTGAACCAACTCAATGGCACTCAACAACAACAACAAAATACACAAAAATGTTTTTGCGTATGTTTTTCTCATCAGTATTTTCATGAATGTTTAAAATATTTCATAATAAGATGTATTTTATATTTAGAGAAAGACAATAAAAGCTATTTCTACAACACATTTTTTACATTCTTGAGAATTATAGCAAGGATTTCCTTCAAAGTCTCGTTCTTAGCAAGAAGCCAACTACTCGGAATGTTTCACAAAGCAACCCACTCCTCATTCAGGAACCCTTGACTGTCTGTGAACCCTTTGTCTGGCATTTTAGACTGCAAGGGTCCTGCCTTTCCACCCAAAGCCCACTGGGAGAGTTAGAAGGGCAAACCCAATCCACCAGGTCAAATCACACACCCACACACACATACACACATATGTCCATGCACCAAGTTCTCTGGGCAGATGTGAAATTAGAACAGATGTCATCGGTTCCCTGGAGTAAGAGTGTCAAAATTTATGCTGCAATGGACCAAAAATGCTTCCGTCAAATGCCTGCTTAAAAACACATATGTAGGCCACAAGTGAAGTATCTGAGGCTTTACTGATAAGGTTGAGAGATCAGACTGACTCCGACCCACCTAATACCCTAGGAAGCATTGGAATCCCAGGTTGCACTTTGGGTTTGAGGCAGGAAAGGAGGGGGAAACATCACCAACCACTGAGACCACATCTGTCCCAATAATATCAGCAGGATAGCAACATCAGCCATCACCCTGTCGGGAAACCCCATAATCCGTAAATGGTTTTCAAATAGTATCCTTTTAATTCCTCAGGTCAAGCTCTGAAGTACATTCTACTTTTGACAAATGAGGGAACAGAAACTTAGAGAAGCTACTTGTCCAAAGCTACACACCTAACAAGCAGCTCAGCCAGTATGTGAGGCCAAGTCGAGCTCCAGAAAGTCCTTCATAAGTAGTCAGGACTGGAAACGCTACAAAGGCTGGGCTGTGTCAAGTCTAATGCATCCCCAGGGAGGATGGTGTGTGACTTAGGACAGGCCCCCACTAACTATTTGTGTAACAAAATTTAAGAGTATACAGTCTGTCCCCCAAATGAGGTACTGTTCATTAAGAATCTACAGTGCCTGGTAAGGACTTTTCAGGCATTATCTTGAATCCTTACACTAACTTTGTAAACTTGGTATTTTTATTCCCATTTTATGGATGAGATAACTGAAACTTGGAGAAATTAAATACATGCAAGGTGGTTGGGGTTGGAAAATTCAAAGCAATAGAAGATTAGCCCCTGCCCTTAAAAAGTATCTAAGCAAATGAGGGATAGCATTCATCTATGTTTCTACTCACCCATCCAGCCTTCTAACTATGTAGCTTATGCTAAGACACAAATGAGAACTACAGTCAGCATGTACTATAGAAGCTCAGTCAAGAGAAAAAGATTTCTGACTTTGTTTTTATTTTCTTGATGTCTACATCCTTGGCACATTAAGATCACCAAACATTCTCTTAAGTGAGAAAGCTGAAAAAAATGCAAACTCAGAATCTGGCAACCATGTGGCTTTGCTGTGGTTGGGTTGGGGGAGAAGAAAGGAAGGGGTGAAAGATGTTCACCAGCCTCAAGGACCCTCCCTTGTCTAGACAATGGGGTGGTGCCAGTTTGGAATGGTTTGAGAGGCACCCAGGCAGCCTCTCCACCCCTAGAAAATGTTTCTCCACAAACACCGATTCTTCAATCAGTGAATCAGTTGCTCATTCAGTTGGCGCCAGTATTTTCCAAGCTTCCTCCTTTAAAATGCAAATATATAGAAAGTGGGGACTTGATATATTTCTAGGAGTGGAAGATAAGAATCAGCTGTACAGCCTTGGAGGCTAGAAACAAATTCATTCAACAAATCTTTTTTGAATATTCACAAGATATGAAAGACATAAATGTGAATAAGTGTGAACAAGACATGGAACCCTCCGCTCTGGAAGAACTTACATTATGGTGAGGAAGGTAGGTTGTGAGTCTGCCAACAAGCACAGATTATATCTCATGAAAAGTTCTGTGGAAACAAAAAGGAAAGCAGTGAAGTTTGGGGAGACTTTAGCACTCTGAGTAGACTCTCAGAGCAAGTGAACTGATGGATGAGAATGAATAGACTCAGGTAACAAATATTCTGACCAAAGACCACAGCTTATGTACAGACCTGGGGTGGAAAAAAGCTTGGAGCATCAAAAACTATCAGACACGTATTAATGTGACTGGAGCCTGAAGACCAGTGGATAGAGTGCGAAGACCAGAGGCTGAAGGGAAAGGCAAGGCCAGGTTGTACCCAGCTCGACAGGAGTCTGAATTTGATCCTAAGAACAACAGGAAACCACTAGAGGGTTTCAGTGGATTGGACAGGACCCAGTTTCTGTTTTAAAAAGGTCACTGCTATTCTATGTGAATCATATGGAGACAAAAAAGAAAATCAATCAGGTAAGTGATGGAGTGGCCTTGACTAGAGGGGAGAAAAGGGCCGTGGTTATAGATTGAACTGTGCCCCCCAAAAGGAAACAAAACAAGGATTGCTGACCTAACTGCTGGAACCTATAATCATGACGTTGTTTGGAAAGGAAATCTTTGCAGATGCGATCCGTTATATTAACATGAGGTCATACTGAGTAAAATGGTTTCGAAGTCAATCTGAATGGAGAAGAGACACAGAGAGACAGAGAGAAGGCAGCCAGCCCTGTGAGGACAGAGATATGCTGCAAACTGAGGAATGCTTGAGTCTACCATAAGGAGCTCTGGTAGAGTAGTGGTTATGAATCAGGCTGAGAACCGCAAGGTCAGCAGTTCAAAACTACCAGCTGTTCCACAGGAGAAGGATGAGGCTTTCTGCTCCTGTAAAGATTTACAGCTTCAGAAACCCTGTACAGGGTCGCTATGAGTTGGAACGGACTCCACGGCATATAACAACAACAACAACAACAACCATAAGCTGAAAGACACAAGAAAGGCTGTTCCTCTAGAGCCACTGAAGAGAACATGACCCTGCCTACACACTGAATTCACACTCTTAACCACCAAACTGTGACACAATAACTTTATGTTCTTGTAGGTCAACCAACTGATGGTACTTAGTTACGGCAACCCTAGGAAACTAATACAGGAAGGATTTACAACAGAGTTTGGAAGCAGCAGAATCACCAAGACTATGGGTGGATTTAGGTCTGGTGGTGGTGGTAGTGAAGGAAGAGGGGTCACACGTTCCATACATTAGTTAACCCTGGTCAAGTCGCTGATTTTAATGACCTATTTCAAATCTTTTCACCACTCATCTGTCATCACCACTCATCTGTCAGTTTGTCAGACTATGGCAACTTGCATGTTGCTGTGATGCCAGAAATTATGCCATGAGTATTTAAAATACCAGCAGGGTCACCCATGGTGGACAGGTTTCAGATGAGCTTCCAAAATAAAACAGACTAGGGAGAAGGAGAGACAGACTACTTCCAAATATTTAGTCACTGAAAGCCTCATGAATAGCAGTGGAACACCATCAGCATCAGAATATTGACAACTGAAACATGATGAAGAACACCAGATTATTGTCAGCTATAGTGCCAGGAAATTAGCCCCTCAAGTCGGAAGGCACTCAAAATACCTCCCCAAAGTAGAATTGAACACAAAGATGCAAATGAAACTTTCAGGATCTTTATTTGCTGATGGGGCACGACTCCAAATGAAGAGAAACAGCTGTAAGCATCCATTAATAATCAGAACATGGAATGCACAAAGTATGAATCTAAGAAAATTGGAAGTTGTCAAAAATGAAATGAAACACATGAACTTTGAAATCCCAGACATCAGTGAGCTGAAATGGACAAGTATTGACCATTTTGAATCTTATAATCACATGGTTTACAATGCCAATAATGAAAAATTGAAGAGGAATGCAGTCGCATTCACCATCAAAAAGAACATTTCAAGATCTATTTTGATGTACAATGCTGTCTATGATAGGATGATATTCATACGCCTACAAGGAAGACCAGATAACACCACTATTATTCAAATTTATCCAGAAACACTAAAGCCAGTGCTGATGAAATTGAAAACTTCTACCAACTTCCTCAGTCTGAAATTGATCAAACATTCAATCAAAATCTATTGATAATTAGTGATCATTGGAATACGAAGATTGGAAATTAAGAGGAAGAATTAGTGGTTGGAAAATATGGCCTTCACGAAATAAATTATGCTGGAGATCACATGATAGGATTTTGCAAAATAAATTACTTGTTTTTCTTTTGTTTGGTTGGTTTTTGTTTTGTTTTCAAGTTTTTATTTTGAATTGAGTGAAAGTTTACAGTGCAGATCATCAGTTTTACATTCAACAAATCATATACTTTGTTTTGTTATAAATGATTTATTCCCTCCATGTACCATCAGTTAACAGCATTTCTCTCTATTCATTTTAGCTCTTGCTTTTTTTTTTTTTTTTTTAACTCAGGCATATGTAATAATTTACACCACCAAAGGGAACATTCTGCAAGCCTGCCTCCTGGCTGTCAGCTCTCAGTCCCTCTCTTTCAATGAATCTAGAGTCCTCAGCTGCTCCCTCTTTCCATGTCCCCATCTCTGCCTCCATCTCTGGTGTTGCTGCTTCTCTGGATAAGGTCCTGCATTCTGCTTATGCTCTTCTCTCTAGGGTCCTAGGGTCTCTTTGGTCCTAGTGTCTTCTGTTTTCTGACTGTAAGATTAACTACTCCCCTGTTTTTGTTACAAAACTTCTACCTTTACAACTGTGACAGTCACAGTTAGTCATGATAACAATTACTCACTATTGAATCATAAGAATCTTATCCCCATTTCTTTTCACCAAACTTATCTAGACAAGACAAAAACTATTCAGGGAGGGCTTTATCTTCCCCTACACACTCTTAAACTAAACACCCTCTTTGAAAACTCGTAACCCAGTCACTTCGTGCCTTTATCACCCCCTCATTTTAGGTAGCCAATATCTAAGTTGCCTGACCCTATCTACCCTGTATATAGAGGGGATAGCATTGATACTTGATATGAAGACTCCTTCCCTCTCTGTTGGTATTTTGAGCTACTCCATCCATGAGTATAGGTCAAGTTCATCAAATTGTAGCAATTTACACTTATTTCTTTTATCAAAAAAAATTTTTTTTAATCTTCCTCTAGTCAGTTCTGATTATCAAGTCATCGAGGCTAGGTCAAATGGGTACTATCTACAAGCTTGGGTGTTCTTGTGATCAAAGACTTCTTCATTGCAAATACCTATTTTAAACAACATAAAAGATGACTATACAAATGGACTTTACCAGATGGAATACACAGAAATCAAATTGACTACATCTGGGGAAAGACAGTGGAAAAGTTCCTTATCATCAGCCAAAACAAGACCAGGGGAGACTGTGGAACAGGCCATTAATTGCTCATATGCAAGTTCAGGCTGAAGATAAAGAAAATGAAAACAAGTCCTTGAGATCCAAAATATGACATTGAACACAACCCACCTGAATTTAGAGATCATCTGAAGAACAGATTTGATGAATTAAACATTAATGGCCAAAGACCAAAAGATTTGCGGTTTGTCATCAAAAACATCATAAAAGAAAGAAAAATGTCATTAAGAAGACAAGAAAGAA
>NW_006408842.1:815263-825667 GCF_000296735.1 Chrysochloris asiatica
CAATGCAATACGTCGTCTGATCTCTTGACTGCTGCTTCCGCAAGTGTTGATAGTTGATCCAAGAAGAATGAAGTTCTTGACAACTTCAATCTTCCTTAGGATGGACTTAAGATCTCTTAAGATCTCTAGATTCTAGTGTCGGGAGGAGTACACTTCTTTGGAAGAATAACAATTAACACTTCAGAAATGTCACAGAAGAATTGTAAGGCCAAATCACAGTGGGTTCATTTTTCTTCACCTCTAAGGGCAAATCTGCTTTATTCAAAAATCACATTAAGCTTCTAGCTCAAGTCCTAGCCCAACCTCCTGCACTGAAGTTCTTTCCATCAGTTAAAACCGATAGGGTCAGTTTGACTCCTGGTTGAAGCATCTGAGAATAACCAAGTCCAATCAAGCTGGCATTATTTACTTACTAGGAAGAGAAGTTCTACAATCCAACCTATGTTTAGCAGCAATGACAAGATGGATGTTGTTACTGCCAATTGTCCAAGCCAGGCTAATTGACGTTTCAATCTTCGCATTAACCTTCTGGTAGATTTGATGTTGTTAATAAGTGCCGTCTAGTCAGTTCTGACTTATAGTAGTCCTGTGTAGGGTTCTCAAGGAATGGCTGGTGGGTTTGAACTACCAACTTTGTAGTTAGCAGTACAGTGCTAATCCTACAGCATCACACCAGGATAGCACCCCCAAACTCAGTGTCATTGTTTACAAGCGTGTACAGCTGGAAGTCAACAGGTTATAATCCAGGAAATAATTATGCTGTGCCAGTTTGGATTTGGTTGTGTCATCTGACATCCAGTAAGCCAACCTTCAAAGGCCAATACAACCTAATCATAGGTGACTGGTGCAGAAAAATCTCTATCAAAATTATTGTCAAGACTGAAACTATTCTGTTTGCAGAAAGCTTTCAACATCTCACTCTTGATTCCTGTGTTGGATACAAATATGGTATCAAGAGTCAGTTTCAAGCCTTCAGCCAACTTCTTGTCTGAAGAGATTTCTGCTCCAAGTGTATTGTCTGTGACTCATTTTGAGACGAAGGTAAGTCCATAGCCACAGACCTTAGATTTGGTCTCCAGGTTGCTGGGCAGTTTACCTGTATCAGTGTAAGTATAACCAGAAGTAGAAAATTCCACTCCATCACAAGACTTGTTCACACATATATTGGGACCATGCTAAAACCATATCCTTTGCTGAAGACATCCCTAGATCACAGTAAGTTGGTGTGTCACACCTAAGTTGTGAGGGTAATGCTGAAGGTTTTCCAACACAAGCTACCTTCATCCTTATATTTCTTTATCTCCTCTTTCTAAGAGCTTAAGTAAAAATACAGCAATGCTTGGGTTCTCGAGTCAACTGAAACAAAACCTCATTGCTGCCAAGTTGTTTCCAACTCTTAGCAAACTTAAAGGGCAGTGTAGAATTGTCCCATTGGGTTTCCAGGTATGTAACTCTTTACCAAAGCCTGCCATGTCTTTCTCCGGCAGAGTGGCTGGTGACTTCAAACCACCAATCTTCTGGTTAACAACTGAGCTCTTAACCACTGAGCTACTACAGTGTAACTACTTTTGTTCAGATTCTTCTCCCCTTAAAGCCAGTTGCTGTGACATCCACTCCAACTTATGGGGATCCCATGTGTGTCAGAGTAGAATTGTGCTCCATAGGTTTTCAATGACTGAAGTTTAGAAAGTAGATCTCTAGTTTTTTTCTTTCAAGGAGTCTCTGAGTGGACTAGGATCTCCAATCTTTCAGTTAGTAGTGGTGCAGCTTAACTATTTACATTGCCCAGGGACCCCTTGTCTCCCCTTACTATGAATTGTACAGGTTCCCTATCTCCCTTTTTGTCTAACTTTTCTTTATTCCACAATTGAATTGACCATCGTTAGTGGGTACTGTTGGTTGAGAACTCAGGACCAGGAACCTGGCAGCTTGGGTTCAATCACAGGTTACCCACTTACTAAGTAGGTAACCTTGTACAACTCCCTTAATGCCTCAGTGTCCCAGTGCCCTCTGGGAATCACAGTATTACGTCTTCATACTGCTGTGAAGATTGAATGAAATTTTAAAAAGTAAAACACTGATAATGGTGCCTGACAAATATAATCAAGTCTTTAAGCTAGTAATGTTTTGTTGTTAGGTGTTAGTGAGTTGATTTTTGACTCATAATAACCCCATGTGACAGAGTATAACTGTCCAATGGAGTTTCCAAGTCCAAACCTTAATAGAAGCAGAATGTCTAGTCTTTTCCCCATTGAGACATTAATTTTTCAGTTAGCAGTCCAGCATTAGAGCACCACCAGAGTGGACTGCAAGGTCGGTGTGAATTGTAAGGTCAGTAGTTCAAACTCACCAGTGCTTAGAAACAGGGTCGCTATGAGTCAGAACCAACTCGACTACACTTCACAACAACAACAGAGCTCTTTAAGCTAGTAACAGTAACTAATAAAAATCATAATCATAGCGGTAATAGTAGTATTGGCAAAAGCCCTAGGATTCCTCAAACCCTGAATTCTTAAGGCATTCAGGAACTGGCATAGGAAGAAACTTCAGGCCCAAGACTCAACCTTGTCAGTGTCTGCTCCAACGAGTGCATCAATTTCAGACCCTCTGCTACAAAGGTCTGCATTTAATACAGTACTCAAGTCACTTGAGGTGGCCTGCTGTCCCACCCACCCCAATCGATGCCAGTCATATCTAACCAGCCTTTGTAACCTTTACCAACTCTCCAGCTGGCACTGGAGTCTGACCAGGGTTCAATGGCTCCAGGCACTGACTGACCACTTTCTGACCATAACCTCATACTTGTCTGCATCTACCTCATCTTCACTTTCATTCTCCTTGTTCATTAGAAGAAGGTTTATCCTCCTATCCAAAGAATGACTTTTCCCTGGATTTCTGCTCTGGTTCTCAGACCCTACTATTTCCTGTTTCAACTAGTCTCTCTCTTTATGTAGAGTCAACCTCTGGTTTGCAGTGGTTTCTCTCAAGGCTCTCTCAACTCCCAAAAAGAAAAGGTGATGGCATACTAACCCTGTATGCACCACTATGTAATGAACTGTATTTTCTTTTCCTTTAAGAAAGAGTAGCCTACATAGGATGAAAAATTTCCTCCCTATTCATTTTTCTTTTTAATGCATATGGTTTCTGTCCTCCCCATACTACTGAAAGCCAAATGCTAGGATTCCCAACAGTACAATAATGGAGACCTTGACTTCAACTTTCCAATAGACATAAAGAAATAACTGTCATACTGTGTGTAGACAGGATAGCACTGAATGGAGTTGATTATTGGATGTTACCAAGTGGTCAAGAATTGGGCGTGGTCTACTAGGAAACAGAATCTTCTAGAAAAAGACTCATGCTTTCCTCTTTACCAGAACCTCTCAGCCATAGCCATGAGTCAATGTTTTCTACATCTCATTCCTACTTGCCTTGGTCTTCATGCTCACCATGATATGTGGGACCCTGACACCTCTTAGCAATCCTCTTATGCCAGCCTCTTTCTAGCTTCCTGTACGTCCCTGGGTCACGTATACCCTGAGTGTGCAAGTAAAGGGTATAAACAACATCCAAGCTACTAGATGAGTCTCTGTCTTGCCTTCTTGACCACCTGCCAGCAAAACCTTGTCCAGATCCAGAACATACAGATTATGACTAACTTTATTAAGGTACCTAGGTAGAGAGACCCAACGGATGACTGGACATGTTGGTCTGCAACTTACAAGAAAAAGGTACTATTTGGTGATCTTCTGCACAGATGTGAAATGTGCTCTACTAGAATCTCTTCTATCTTCAGCTGTGTTGCTAAACCTCACTCTTACTTCCTAACATTCACATAAATTGAGAATGAGATTTACTTAGGGATAGAAGTCAAACGTACAAGGTTGCACCTATCCAAAAAGGAAGGGTTAGGGAAAGTATGAGTTCCCATCCCGTAAGAGGTTTTTAAAGCAAAAAAAAAAAAAAAAAAAAAAAGTAAAAGGAGGAGTTGCCCATACTGGAACTTTTAAACAGACATTTTCATGCTGAAACTAGCACAAAGTGTACTTACCATCCACAGGCTGCATAAAGAACTATTGAGAAAACTCCGGGGGCAGCTGGAAAACACAGGGAACTAGGAAACAGGCATGGTGCCAGGTACTGCAGTAGCCTCCCTCTGTCTTAGTCCTCTAAGTCCATTTAAGTCCTATAGGGCCTAGAGTCCCTGCAGATGACCCACATCAGGATAAAAGGCCCCAGGATACTAGAACAGTGGGTATCACACCAAGAGCCAAGGTAGCAGTGGGGTAGGAACACAAAGGCAGGAGGCTAAAGCAAGGGCAGCTATGAAAAAGCAGAGCCACACCTGGTGGGCACCAAAGCAACACCAAGGTATAGCTAGGAATCTATACATAAGCCAACATGGGGCCACAGAAAACTGCACTTAGAGGAGCCTCCAGTTATCAGTCAGACATGCATAGTTAAATCACAGACAAGGTGCCTTCCCTTCCTGAACAATTTGGTTCTAACGCCACAAATAGGGCAGCGTCAAGTCAGCATCTACAACACAGAGTCAGAGTATGGAGGTTGGGGATAGAAGAGAGTGAAGGTGAACCAGAGCAGAATGTTACGGCCTGAACGGACTGAAGATGCTGTCTCTACCCAGATACATTGGGACTGTGTTCCCAAGGAGGGATATGTGGTGCAGAGCATCAGCACCCATCACCCAAGCAAGGTAAACAAGTCATCTATGCTGGTGGAGATGCAGTGCAATTTCCCAAAGGTGCTGACCTAGTTTAAATTCCCACCAGCAGTGCAGAAGAATATTGTGCACAATATCTGATATTTAGTACATGTCCCAACTGTATTTGTTCAAGGGAATTCATGTATTCTAAAACAATCCACCACCACCTAGACATCAAGCCCTCAAGGTGACCCACTGCCTCCCTCTCTACTCCTTCATTTGAAAATAAAGCAAACACTCCAATGTTGACATGGCCCCCAAACTAGTACTAGAAGCCAGCTTTGAAACTCTATTTCATCTCCCTACTTGGAGTCCTGGTGTGGCACTGTGGGCTAATGCATCTGTGGGCTAATGTAAACGACTGCATAGTCGTTTGAACTGCAAGGTTGTTCAAGCTCACCAGCTGCTCCTTGGAAACCCTATACAGGGTCACTATGGGTCAGAATCAACTTAATGGCACTTAGCAAACAACAACAACAACTTGTTTTCCTAGGAACCCTGATGGCACTGTAGGATAAGCACTGGATTGCTAACCTCAAGATCGGCAGTTCAAACCTACCAGCAACTCCACAGAAAAAAGATGAAGCTTTCTGTTCCCATAAAGATTTGCAGCCTCATAAACCCTAAGTAGGGTACCTATTAATTCGCATCAACTCAATGGTAGTGGGCACTCATTTCTCCAGGTCTAGCTCAAGTGCCCAACCTCTAGGAAGATCACCTGGATTTCTACTCTATTGTTTCTTCCATCCCCTAAGAAGAGAGCATTTAGGTGAAAATATTATAGTATCTTGATGGTGAGGTCTACATCTTATCTTTCTTTTTTTTTTTAACGTGACATTTATTTACATTTATTTACATGACATCTTTGGGAGAACATATATATATATATATATACAAGTGACCATGCAATGGGGGCTGCCATTTTGAAAATCGCTCAGATATATAACATGCATCTTAAGAAGTTAGTCCAGTCATATTACTATCAAATTAGAAAGAACAATTATCTTTCCACATACTACTCCTCTTTGGTTTTGTTGCATGTTTGCAGAGCATCTGTTTGTTTGCTTAATTATAAAATGAGAGAAAACACTTAAAGGAAAACATGACACTTACAAGTTGCAGCAAAGAAGTTACCCAAACTCTCTCCTTCAGATATCATAAAAATCTACAAATTATAGAACTATCAAAAAATCTCCATTCTACTTTCCCAGCTTTAATAGAAAGAATCTTCCAATTTTTAAATGTCCCTTGAACATCTCAGTCTCTTTGTCCATTACTTTTTGTCATCTTTTTTATTATTATTATTATTGTGAATTGAAGGATAGTTTACATGGGAGAACATCAGTTTTACACTTACTGTTTCATTGCAATGATTACAATCTCCTCCGTGCATCATCATTCAACAGGATTTTTGCTTCTATTTCCTTTGTGGTGTTTTGTTTTTTTTTGGGGTGGGGGGAGATGTACACAAAAGTACTCAGGAATATATACTCATTTAAACAACCAAAGGACACATTCTGTAAGCCTGCCTCCTGGCTGTCAGCTCTCAGTCCCTCTCTTTCCATGAATCTACAGTCCTCAGGTGCTCCTCCTCTCCATATCCTCATCTCTGCCTCCATCTCTGGTATTACTACTTCTCTGGATAGGGTCCCACAGTCCTTACACTCATGCTCTTCTCCCTTGATGGTCCTAAGAGTCCTCTGTTCCTGGACTGTAAGATTAACTACTTCCTTCTTTTTGTAACAAAACTTCTACCTTTATAGTTGTGACAGTCGCATTTAGTCACAATAACAATTACTCACTATTGAATCATAAGAATCTTATTCCCATCTCTTTTCACCAGGCCTGTATAGAAAAGATGAAAACTATTCTGTGGGGATTCTACCTTTACCCACACTGAAACTAAACAAGTTTCCATCTTGAAAACGTGTAAACCAGTTACTTTGTGCCTCTATAGTCCCACCTCACTTCACGTAGTCAATGTCTAAGTTGCCCATCCCTATTAACCATGTATACAGAGAGGATCGAATTAATACTTGATGTGAATACTCCTTCCCTCTCAGTTGGTATTTTGAGCTACTACATTCATAAGTATAGGTGAAGTTCATCATATTCCTACATCTTAGCTTTCTTTGGGTCTTCCAATAGCAGATTTGACAGTGGTGAACTCGTATGAAACAAAAAGAAGAACTAGTCATCAAGTCATTGCTCACTGGTGGAAATCAAATGTGTTGCAGAGGAAAACTAAACTCTACAGAGTTTTTAAGATTACGTCCTTTTGGAAGTGCACTGCTAGGCCTTTTATGATGTACTTGTTGTTGTTGTTGTTGTTGTTGTTGCTAAGTGCTGTCAAGACAGTTCCTACTCATACTTACCCTGTCTAAGTTTTCTGGGGCTTTAAATCTTCATAGGAGCTGAAAGCCTCATCTTTCTCCCATGAATTGGCTGGAAGGCTCAAACCACTTTACCTCGGTAGTTGTTGTTAAGTGCCTCTAGGTGAGTTTAAATTGCCAATCTTTTAGTTAATATTTGCATTTAAGCTTAAGTGTTGTAATAGATTCCTGAAGTTGTGTTCTGACTAGTGAAGTATTTTTCTCCTTAGCTTTGAAGGCTTTAGTGCACACCCATGTAATAGTGGGTCCAAGAAAGATGAGATAAAATCTCACTCCAGCTACTTAATTTTGTGAAAGGCCATGTGACATTGTTTCCTCCTTCTGAGGTAGTGGCATGTTTAAAACTGAAAACTGGAACTGTGAAGGCTGGCCTTAAAGTAGCAGGAGAGAAGAGCAGAAGTGACAGTCTAAATCACTGACTCGCAAACCTGCTGTATCAGAATCCCCTGAGTAGCTTTCAAAAAACATAGATTCTCAGACAGATTTCTAGAATCACTTAATCAGAATTTCCAAGGATAAAGTCCAGGACTCCATCCATTTTTTTAATGCTTTCAAAGAGATTCTGAAGTACAGCCATATTTAGAAACCAGTGGTCTAAACTTCAGATCTAAGAGGTTGAGTGTGTTCTCCAGGGTGGTGTATGTTAGAAAGCAACTTCTCTTGAAATCAGGACAGGATAGGATAAACCCTTGAGATTCCTGAAATTAAATCATAACTCATTTGCTAGATTATCAAGAATTTTAATACTTTCTCTGTTTATTTTCCTTCTTTGATCTCTGAGTCTTGAGCAAAGTCTTGTGTTATGTCTTCAACCCAAACATGCCTTTGAGCTCAAGATTATAGGTACAATTATAGCTTTAATTTTCTATCTAACATTTTCCATCGGCTGTCTCTCAGGGATTTCAAATTCATGTTCAAAACTAAACTATCATTTGTGCCTCAAATACTGATTTCTTTCACAGTACATGATTCTGCTACCTACCCATTGCAAAGGGCAGAGACCATCCTTGATTTCTTCAGCCCCCTCCCACTTTTGGGGACTGAATCAATTGTCAAGATTTGCATAGCTCAAGATATGCCAACATTTCCATATCTCTCCACTTCTCACCATGTCTACGATTTATCATCATGGTCCAAGCTCACCTTATTGCTCACATGGACTAGGGCAATAACTCTCCATCTTCCCATATCCCTTCTGAATTAATAGGCAGAATATGACAAACACAGATCTGATCCCACCTTCTCTGCCCACGAACGTCCTCCTCAACCCTACTTCTAAGCCTTTACATTGCTCTTTGAATAAAATCCAAAATCACATAGCAGCCTGGTCTGGTCTGGCCCTAGCCTACTGCTCCCATCATCCATCACCCACCCTTCTTGTTCTCTGTTCCGATCTTGTTCCAGGTCCAGGCACACTGGCCTTGTTTAAGTTCTGCTGAGGGAGGGAGGATTCATGCTTCTCCCTACCTCCCTACCTCAGGACCTGTGCACAGGACTGCTTTCTCCTAGTCCTCTCCTAGTCACTTTCAATATATATATTTCTCATAAAATACTCCCCCTAAACCAAAGCCTGTCGGTGGGTCGTACTGTGGTGGCTTGTGAGTTGCTGTGATTCTGGAAGCTATGCCACAGGTATTTAAATACCAGCAGGGTGACCCATGCTGGACAGGTTTCAGATGAGCTTCTAGACGAAGATAGACTAGAAAGAAGGAGTGACAAACTACTTCCGAATATTTAGTCACTGAAAACCTTATGAAAAGCAGAGAAACACTGTCAGATATAGTGCCAGAAAACGAGCCCCTCAGGTTGGAAGGCACTCAAAATGCAACTGGGGATGAGCTGCCTCCTCAAAGTAGAGTTGACCGTGATAATGACACGAATGGAGTAAAGCCCGTGGGAAAAAAGCACATAGGACCTTCATTTGATGATGGGGCACAACTCAAAATGAAGAAAAATTGCTGTAAACATCCATTAATAACCGGAACATAGAATGTATGAAGTATGAATCTAGGGAAATTGGAAATTGTCAAAAATGAAATGGACCGCATAAACATCGATATCTTAGGCATTAGTGAGCTGAAATGGATTGATATTGGCCATTTTGAATCTGATGATCACATGGTTTACTATACCGGAAATGACACATTGAAGAGGAATGGTGTTGCATTAATTATCAAAAAGAAAATATCCATATCAGTGATGAGGTACAATGCTTTCTGTGATAGGATAATATCCATGTGCCTACAGGGAAGTAGTGATTGGAATGCAAAGGTGGAGAAAAAAGAGGAAGGATCAGTAGTGGAAAATATTGCATTGGAGATAGAAATGATGCTGGAATCACATGATAGAATTCAGAAAAATCAACGATTTGTTCATTTCAAATGCCTTCTTTAGACAGCATAAGACATCTCGCCAGATAGAATACATTGAAATCAGATTGACTATATCTGAGGAAAGAGAAGATGGAAAAGCTCCATATCATCAGTCAAAACAAGGTTAGGTGCAGATTGTGGAACAGACCATCAATTGCTCATATACAAATTCATACTGAAATTGAAGAAAATGAAAACAAGTCCACACTAAAATGTAACCTTGAATATGCCCCACCTGAATTTAGAGATCATCTGAAGAACAGATTTGATACATTAAACACTAAAGACTGAAGACCAGAAGAGATGTGGGTTGACATCAAGAACATCATAGAGGAAGAAAGCAAAAAGTCATTAAGAAGACAAAATAGAAGGAAAAGATCAAAATGCATATCGGAAGAGATACCAAAATTTGCTCTCCAGCGTAGAGATACTAAAGCTAATGGAAGAAATGAGGAGGAACCAGAGCTGAACAGATCATTTCAAAGGTAAGCTCCAGAAGACAAAGTCAAATATTACAATGAAATGTGCAACAATCTGGAGTCAGAAAACCAAAAAGGAAGAACACGCTCAGCATTTATCAAGCTGGAGGAACTGAAGAAAAAGTTCAAGCCTCAACATTCTTTATTGAAGGATTCTCTGGGCAAATTATTGAATGATGCAAAAAGCATCAAAAGAAGATAGAAGGAATACACAGAGTCACTGTACCAAAAGGAAATGGTCAATATTCAGCTATTTCAAGAGGTAGCATATGATCAAGAGCCAAAGATACTGAAGGAATAAGTGCATTGAAAGAATTGGCAAAGAACAAAGCACCAGGAATTGATGGAATCAAAATTGAAATCTTTCAAGAAAGTGAGGAGGCACAGGAGGCACTCATTCATTCATCTATGTCAAGAAAATTGGAAGAACACTATCT
>NW_006408842.1:826832-832711 GCF_000296735.1 Chrysochloris asiatica
GAAGATCCCCAGTGAGATAGACTGGCAAAGTGGCAGCATCAATGGGCTCAAATGTGGCAACAGTAGTGAGGTTAGCCCAGCACTAGGCAGCATTTCATTCTGTTGTGCCTTGGGTCGCTATGAATCGGTACCAACTGAATGGCATCTAACTACAAATCCAAGCCTTATTGGGCCCTTGTGTTATATTGTTCTATCACATCCACAGAACTTAGCAATCTTCCAAGTATATGTTTGCAGTAATTGTCTAACCCTTGCCTTCCTTACTAGAATGTAAGCTCCAGGAGAGCAAGGACTGTGTCTACTTTATGCATTCATTTCTGCATCTTCACAGCTAAGACATAGTGTATCATATAACAACACATAGCATATACTGTAACACATAGCTATAATATAGCAGCTGCTCAGAAAGAAGTAGTACAATATGTGCTGTTATTGTTGTGTGTCATTAGTACGTATGTATATATGAATAAATATAGCAAGCCAACAAGGAAACTATGTCAGCAAGATACCACAAAGATGCATGAGATAATAATTTATCATGTGTGGACATAATTCCTATACTACAGCTCTAAGGTAGAAAAAAAGTTTGTTTTATTTTATTTTATTATGTGAAGGTAAAAGAAACATGAAAAATTTTATTTCTTTTGTAGTAGTAGAAGTCATCATCGTATCATAATATTGGCTACAGCTTCTGGACTGTTTTTGTGCAAGGAAGTTATGATGTTACATTTATGATATCTCATTTAATCCTCACAGTCAATAATGAAAATAGGTATCATTAGCTCCCTTTTACAAGCTCAGAGATGATATTCCCAAAGTTGCAGAGCTAATGAAGAAAATCTCTGTAACTTAACACTACATGCTTCTGACATGCGCATGGCTGAGGGAAAATTCCACAGCAAATCATGACAAGAAAATTTCTGATATTAGCATCGTCCTCCCGCCAGTGCAGATTTCCACAGTACACAAAGATCACAGTGTAAATTGTTGTTGCTGTTGTTGTTAAGCGTCGAGTCAGTTCCAACTCATACAGACCCTGTATAAGGTTCCCGAGAAGCAGCTGCTTGGTTTGAACTACTGACCTTGTGGTTCACAGTTCAGTGCCTATCCTACATCATCACAGCAGGAATCCACAATGTAAATATCCACCCTCTATAAAACCTGGGCTAGAGTCCTGGAGTGGTGCTCTAGGATCAGCACTGGACTTCGAATCACAAGGTTGGCAGTTTAAACCCACCAGCAGCTTCTTGGAAACTTTACACAGGGTTGCTATGAATCAGAACCAACTCCACGGCACTTAACAACAACGTGCAAACTGGGTTAGAGCCCTGGTGACTCAGTGGTTAAGCACTAGGCTGCTAACCAAAAAGCCAGTGGTTGTGTAGAAGAAAGCTGGGATGGTCTGCATCAGTAACAATGTGCTGGTTTAGAAAGGCTACGGGGTATGATCTGCTCTGAGCTATGCGGTACTTTTGAGTCAGAATGGACTCGGTGGCAATATGTTTGTTCACTTGCTTGCTTTATGCAACCTGGGCGAGAACACTATTTCAAATTGTAATATTTTTTGACTTTTTAGTGGTGGTGTTTTGTTTTTTTTTTAGATTCAATTTTCAAAGAGAAATTTTTACCCACCCAGCAATAAACCAAACAACAACAAAAACACTCTCTTGTTTCTGTACTAACTACCATAAGCCAGTCACAGTATCACAGTATCAGAGCTCCTGACTTAGATGAGATCTTGGAAATTATTCAGCCTAGACCCTCCTTCCATAGACAAGGAAGCTACAACTCCAAGGTTTGAACATTTGCTTTAGATCCCTCTGGTAGATAGCAGAAGTCAGAGAGAGAGCATTGGTCTCCCAACTCCAAGTCCAATGCCTCTGACTAACAGTCATACCTCTTCTGAAGTCTTAAGCCTAAATCAGAGTGGACTGGTCTAGAGATCACAGTATAAGATAAGAAAAGTCTATTTATCAAGCTTGCATTTCTTCATTAAAACAGCTGAATACAAACAGAATTAAACAGTAAAATATAGAAGTGTTTCCAAATGTAGAATATAAAGCATTTACCAAGATCTCAAATTGTGCCTTGGTCATTTAATGTCTTGTTGTTGTTGTTAGGTGCCATTGTGCCGGTACCAACTTATAGCCACCTTATGTACAGCAGAACGAAACACTGCCGGATCCTGGGACAACCTCACTACTGTTGCCATGCTTGAATTCATTGATGCTGCCACTTGGCCAATCCATCTTGTTGGGGGTCTTCCTCTTTTTTCTGACCCTCCATCTAACCAAGCATGATATCCTTTTCCAGCGACTGTTCCCTCCTGATAATACGTCCAAAGTATAAGACACAAAGTTTGGCCATCTTGGCCTCTACGGAACACTCTGGCTGCACTTCTTCCAAAGCGGATCTATTGGTTCTTTTGGCAGCCCATGACACTTTCAATATTCTCCTCCAACACCATAACTCAAAAGCATCAATTCTTCTTCGGTCTTCTTTATTCACTGTCCAGCTTTCACATGCATATGAGATTATTGGAAATACCATATCTTGGGTCAGGCACACCTTAGTCCTCAAGCTGACATCTTTGCTCTTCAACACTTTAAAAGGTCTTGTGCAGCAGATTTGCCTAATGCAATACATCATTTGATCTCTTGACTACTGCTTAAATGTTGAAAGTTGATCCCAGAATGAAGTCCTTGGCAACTTCAAATTTTTCTCCATTGATAAGAATGTTGTTTATTAGTCCAGTGGTAAGGATTTTTGTTTTCTTTTATTTTTTTTTTCATTTAATGTCTTAGGCCAGGTTTTCTACAGAAAACCAGTGAAACATGTATATATGTAAAGAGAAGCTTATTATCTCATAATTGTAGGGTCCCAGGTGTGTAGCAGAAGAGAGAAAGAGAGTCCTCGGACATGTCCATTACATTGGGAGCAAGCCACACCCCCAAGGAAGCAAGCCATTCAGTTGATTGGCTATTCATAGCTGCTCATCATAGAGCTAACTATGCCAGTATTAGGTTTCATCATCTTGGGAATAAGCACATCTCAACTGCTAAACCCCTGGAAATCCTAGCCTGTGACATAAAACCCTAACCATTTACCAAAGCAACTCTCATAATAACTTTCCAGACAGAAAAGAATTCATACTTAGAGTGGAAACTGAATCACTGTCCCCATCCATCTTCTAAGTTCAGATGTGCTGGTACTCCAGTGTAAGGTCAAATAAATGGTGGTAAAGTATGCTTTCACGTAGTCCTCTGTAGCTCATGTGTGTCAGAGTAAATCTATGCTTCATAAGGTTTTCAATGGCTGATTTTTACAGAAGTAGATCTCCTCCAAGGCATCTCTGGATGGATTCAAACCTCCAAAGTTTTGTTTAACAGTTGAGAGTGTGTCACCATTTGCATCACACTCATGGACTCCCAGAGCAAAGGACTCGTTGCTGTGAAGTCTATTCTGACTCATAGTAGCCACGTGTATTAAAAGATAGAAGGCACTACAGTTTTCTCAGCTGTAATCTTAAAGGAAACAGATTGCCAGAACTTTCTTCTGTGGTACACCTGAGTGTGAACTTCTGACCATTAGATTAGTGGTCTAGTGCAAGTCTCTGCACCAATCATGGCTTCCAAAGCTGAGAAGGAAATCTAACTCCTGCTTTGCCACTGTCTTTTTATACCAAGACTTTCATCACCATCCTAGGGAAAAACTACACTTTTAGTATCTTAAGGAGCTCTAGTAGCATAGCGGTTACAAATCGGGCGGCTAACATCAAGGTCAGCAGTTCAAAACTACCAGCCATTTCTGCTTCCATAAAGATTTACAGCCTTGGAAACCTTTTGCAGGGTCACTATGAATCGAAACTGACTCCATGGTACTTAACAACAAGAATAAAGTGTGGCAATGTAGAATAAGCACTGGACTGCTAACCATAATGCCAGCAATTCAAACCCACCAGCTGCTCCATGAAAACCCCATACAGGGTGGTTATTAATCAGAACTGACTTGATGGCACTCAACAACATTTAAGTGCCATTGAGTCTATTCCAACTCATAGCAACCCTGTACAGGGTAGCTTTGAACTGCTGATCTTGAGGTTAGCAACCTGACTTGTAATCCACTACGCTGCCAGAGCTCCTTAGCCAACAATATCTTAAGAGAAAATTTATAAGTATCAAGGTTTCAAGTCAGTTTGACTTCAATTTTTAAGCAAAGTTAGCATCAACAAGGCCAAATTCTCTGGTGTGGGGGAATTAAAATCATAAATAGTACCGTCTGTCATTTTCTGTCCTAGCCTTCCTGGAATCCAAATGTCTGTCTCTCCTCAACAACTTAGATACAGAGCCAAAAATAAGAGGCTTATGCTGAGGGTCTTGCCATGTCGTTGAGAATTAAAGAAACTGAGACAAGACAGCAGCTGTCCTGGCAAAAGCTGTCCATGCCAATAACATGAATTCAAAAATAATAAAACACTGCATGAGAGAGACAAAAGAGCCAAAAAGGGCTACAATGGGAACATTGGGTCACAAGATCAACTCTTTTGTTGGCTTCCATGGCCCCATACATCATCTTAATCACATTATCTAAGTTTCCTCTTGCAGCCCTCCATCCATCAATACTGACTGGAGTAGAAACTCCCTATTTTTTCTAAGCACCAATAGACTTCCAGGCGAGCAATTTGTCAAAAGGGTGCAATGCATAGAAGGGTGGATCAGATACTGTCTTTGGACTTCATAGGTTATTGCTTTTCAAATTTTATCGTACATACAGACCACCTGGGAACCATGTTAAATTTTAGGTTCTGATTGAGACGTTCAGTGATAGGGTCTGATAATCTTCATTTCTAACAAATGCTGTTTGTGGGCCTCACTTTTAGTAGCAAAGACCAGTCTACCTAAGCAACACCCTCAAAGAGGTGGAGTATCTTGTCTAAGATCACTCAATAAAAAAAGAAAGCTAGGACTTGAGCTCTGGCCTCTTAACTCTCAAAACCCAGTGGAATGTCTACAGATGTGGAATGTGCTAAATATCTCCCTGACATAGGTTGTTTGTTTAAAAACAAATCAGTTCTGTTATACCGAAGGATCACCTCCAACAACCTAGTAAAACATTTTTTTCAGCTATAGAACATAAATTTAAAAAAAAAAATTAATAAAACAGATTTCCTGTTTCATCATTCTTCAAGAGTCCTAATATCTGTTAGTCAATGGAGACTTGTTTTAAAAAGGCTAGATCTCCCTGAATGATACTATTTTAGCTCTCCAGACCTATGGTTGATGCTGGATCAAAAATATCAGAAATATTAATGCATGAATATCTAGGGGGAGACTGAATACTTATGCTTCAGTCTCTGATGGCAATAGGACTGAAATTCAAAATAAAATCTCCAGACACGAGATATGCATATAAAAAATACACTCTCAGTGTTTGATGTGTGTGGACACTGACGTGAATTCATTCACCCTGTAAAATAGAGAGCATCTTGCCAAGGGTCATTCTCCTATACCATCACTGCACCACATAGAGGCCCCCTACTCAAAACCACACCAAACTGGGTATGCTTAAAAAGACAAAGATAGAGAACAAACAAGATGGCAGATTGGGTAGAAGTACAGTGAGAAGCTCCATCAGCAACAGCACAGAATACCAGGACAAGCAGGCTCAGGGGATGGTGGCAGAACTCTGACCCACAAAGAAAGGGATATTTAGAAGCTTCGAAGGCTTACAGCTAGAGGAATTTGTAGCAGAAGCAATAAATCCATTGTTTTCTAATTCAAGACACTCAGCTGTTCCTGGAGCCGTCATCTTGGGAGACACCAAGTGGGGGAAGGATCAGGGAAGCCTCAGATGCCTGACAGAACCACGGAGATAAAGGT
>NW_006408842.1:836603-841086 GCF_000296735.1 Chrysochloris asiatica
ATCTTGTCTAGATGGGTCTGGTGAAAAGAGATGGGGATAAGATCCTTATGATTCAATAGTGAGTAATTGTTACTATGACTAATTGCAACTGTCACAATTGTAAAGGTAGAAGTTTTGTAACAAAAACTGGGGAGTAGTTAGTTTTACAGTCTGGAAACAGAGGACCCTAGGGCCATCAAGGGAGAAGAGCACAAGCAGAATGCAGGACCTTATCCAGAGAAGCAGCAAAGCCAGAGATGGAGGCAGAGATGGGGACATGAAGAGAGGGAGTGGCTGAGGACTCTAGATTCATAGGAAGAGAGGGACTAAGAGCTGATGACCAGGAGGCAGACTTGCATAATGTACCCTTTGGTAGTGTAAATTATTATATATGCCTGAGGGTTTTTTGGTTTTGTTTTTTAAACAAAAGCTAAAGTGAATAGAGAGAAATACTGTTAACTGATGGTACATGGAGGGGATTATAATCATTGTAATGAAACAAGGTGCACAATTTGTTGAATGTAAAACTGATGATCTGCCCTGTAAACTTTCATTCAATCCACAATAAAAAACCTTAAAATAAATAAATAAATAACATGACAGAGACAGGTGGAAAGGCAGAGAAGCCAGTATCCTCTTCATTGCAGATGGTATGTAAAATGGTCCCATCACTATAGAAAACACTTGCATGTTTCCTCAAAAGTTAAACGTAGAATTATTACATGATTCAGCATTTTCACTCCTAGGTTTCTACCCAAAACAACTGAAAGCAGAAAAGCAAACAGTTATTTATACTTCAACGTTTACTTCAGCACTATTCATAATGACACAAAGTCGAAAACAGCCTAAATGTCCATCAACAGATGAATGAATAAACAATGTAACATATAGATATAAGTACAACGTCAAGGTCGGTCGTTCAAACCCACCAGCTGCTCCTTGAAAACCCTATACAGGGTTGCTATGGATAGGAACCAACTCGACAGCACTTAATAACAACAACAATTGAATATGTCTCACTCACCAACAGAAATTAGGTCCTGACATATTCTACAACACAGATGAAAACATGCTGAGTGAAATAAGTCAGTCACAAAAAGGCAGCTATTGTGTGGTTCCACTTACACGAAATATTTAGGATAGACAATTTTAAAGAAACAAGAGTTTACTAGGGGCTACTATGAGTGACACGAAACCTGGAGAATGAATAAGGAAGATTGTAGAAGAATTGATGCCTTTGAGTTGTGGTGTTGGAGGAGAATACTAAAAGTTCCATGGACAGTCAAAAGAACCAGTAGATCTGTTTTGGAAGAAGTGCAGCCAGAGTGCTCCTTGGAGGCCAAGATGGCTAAACTTCATCTCTCATACTTTGGACATATTGTCAGGAGGGAACAGTCGCTGGAGAAGGATGTCATGCTAGCTAAGGTGGAGGGTCAGAGAAAAAGAGGAAGACCCCTAATGAGATGGATTGGCCAGGTGGCATCATTGATGGCATCAAGTGTGGCAGCAGTACTGAGGTTGGTCCAGGATCGGACATTGTTTCATTCTGCTGTGCATGGGGTCACTATGAGTCGGTTCCGACTAGATGGCACCTGACAACAACAACAACTATGAGTGAGCATGGAGTCCTGGCATGGCACTGCAGGTTAATGCATTGGACTACAATGTCAGTTTGAACCACAAAGTTGGCAGTTCAAACTCACCAGCCGCTCCTCAGAAACCCTACACAGGTCACTGTGAGTCGGAAGCAAGTCAACAGCATTTAACAACAACTACAGGACTGGGCACAGTTGAGAGGGAAAGTCACTGCTCAGGGGTCACTGAGCTTCTATTAAGGATGACGGGAAATTTTAGAAATGTATAATGGTGATGGATGAACACTAGAATAAACCTAATTAATGTCACTGGTGTGGAGTCCTAGTGGGGCACAGTAGGATGGGCATGAGACTTCTAACTGCTAGGTGGGCGGTTCAAACACACCACTCCTCAGAAACCCTTTGTAGGGTTGCTGAGTCTAAACCGTCTCCACAGCACTGAACAGCAACACTGTCACTGAATTGTACACGTGAAGATGGCTCAAATGGCAAATGATTTGATACATTAATGAGGAGGCTTTAAAAAGTTGGTGGAAAAATAGAAGGAAAAGATAATGGAATTTTTCCATGAACTTTTTAAAGCTGCTTTGTATACTGAGCACAGTTTAAACACTCACACACACAACCAAAGGGGAAAAAATGTTGTTGCTTGTCGCAGTGCAAGTTCTTCAGTTGTATCCCACCCACCTCTATTGCATCAAGCTAGGAACAGGCAAAATGAACGTGATTAAATTGAAAAGTAAACAGAAAATGAAAAGAGAGAGGGAGAAAAAAGAAACAACAAAACACTTGTATTTATGAGTTTACAACCAAAAGCAGTGATAGTGGGGAGAAGAATTACCCGCCACTCAGAGTTCCCATTCCAAAGTTCAGGGTCTGAGTAATCAGGGTCTTACCAGGCAACCCCTAAAGGCCATGGGTCAGAGTGAATTCCTTAGCCTGGGAGCTAAGGATAAACAGCATGTCTTTCCCTCGCCCTGGTGAGGACCAACAAACCCTGACCCACAAGCAGCCCACAATTCAAATGAGCCCCAAGCTTGCAGATCAGGCAGACAGGCTAGCCACAGCACTGGGAGTTTTCCCACAGAGCTTTGCCAGTGGATTCCATTCCTAGCTTCATCATCTATCTCCGGCCCAAGTTCAAGAGCAACAGGGCAGACATGGCTACATTTCTGGATTGTACGGAACAGGGACTAACAAGGTTTTCCATTTGGGGCTCCGGCCAGCAATTAAAGTAAAGGGGCCCTGGTGGTGCCGTGGGTTAATCGCTGGGTTGCTAACTGAAAGGTCAGTGGTTTGAAGCCGACACTTCTCAGGAGAAAGATGAGGCTGTCTGCTTCTGTAAAGGTTCGCAGTTTCAGAAACCTTAGAGAGCAGGTCTAGTCTGTGCTATAGGGTCACTGTGAGCCCGAATTGACTCAATGGCCATGGAGTAGGTTGGGAAGTAATCTAATATAGCCCACATCCACCTTTTAATGCTAGAGACACCATTCCATAGCAGATTTTTCAGTGTCACTATTTCCCATTGAAGAATCCCTGCGTGATGAATATGACTACAAGTTCAGTTGCTAAGCAAAAGGTTGGAAGTTCAAATCCAACCCAAGGCTTCTACAATTAAAAAAAAAAAAAATCTGATGATCTACTTCTGAAAAATCAACCAGTAAAACCCTGTGGAGTACAGTTCTACTCGAACACATGTGGGGTCTCCCTAAGTTAAAACCAACTTGATAGCAACGGGTTTCTAGTACTGGAAATTCCTGTTTAGTTCACCCCACAGACGAAAGCGGAACTGCTCCTTAGTGTTTCTGAAACTAATTACTTACGGGAGCAGGTAGCCTCATCTTTCTCTCCACAGAGTGACTGATGGGTTTGAACCACTAACCTTTTGGTTAATAGTCCAATGCTGTACCACTACATCACCAGGACTCATGATTTAATCTTTGTATTCCCAAAAATTAGAAACTAGCCAAATTTATAGAATTACAATGGTTATAACAGCATCTCTCAGCACACATGGATACATTGCTGGTGTGATTAAATAAGAAAACAAAGAATTTCCTTCAGATAAGGCTAAAAAACAAATTCACGACCACCAAGTCAATTCCAACTCTATAGCATAGGACAGGACTTCCCCATAGGGTTTCCAACTATACTTGATGAAATCAGACGGCCACATCTTTCTTTTGTGGAGCAGCTGTTGGATTTGTAGTCCCGAACTTTCTTACCGTTAGTAGCTTAGCATTAACCACTGAGCCACTAGGACCCTTTCAGACATGACTACTTCAAAGTTGTAGTTGAATAAATGTAATCTTATTTTAAAGCCATGGGCTGAAAAGTTCTAGAGGAACCCAGAGTGACAAGAACTAAACATTGAAAACACACACTCATCCATTCAACTGCTTTCTATGGGCCATAAGTGAAACATGTGTTCAAGCCAAGGTGAGGGGATAAAAAAGTTAGGCAAAAGGGAAACAAACTGCACCCTCCATCAAAAAGAAAAGAAAAGAAAAGAAAAATGCACAGATACTATGAAAATTATAAAAATAAAACAGATGATGTAATAGATCAATGAAAGAGAAGTCAGTAAAAACCTTAAACTGGGTCTGAAAGACAAGATAGAACATCTATGAGGAAATATAAGGGGAGATTGTTCTAGGCAGATGGGTCAGCAAGTGCAAAGACACTGAGGCTAGAGACGACATGGTACAGATGTGAAATACAGAGAAGGAAGTTTGGCTCTACTACAGTATGGGCATGAAGTATGAGAAAGGGTCAGGCAGATGGGCAGTGGGCAGTGGCCAGCACAGAAGGAGCCTTGTAAGCCAGGATGAGGCACTGGTATTTATTCTGTGGTGGGAAACCATTTCTGTTATTAGATGTTGTTGTTGTTAAGTACCGCGGAGTCGGTT
>NW_006408842.1:841406-843443 GCF_000296735.1 Chrysochloris asiatica
CATTGCAATGGCCACACAGAACTCAGGCACCACACTCAGAGTTATAGGGTTATCAGGGATGCTAACAGGTTACAATTCCACTTTAGAACTGTTCAGTGCTCAGTTCTTTCATTCAGCACAGTCTCTGGCAACCAAGCCTGCAGACGGCCTCTCTCTGCTCCTTGGACTCTTGGCTTCTGCCCTGGTCCAGCAATGTCACAAAGCTCTTTTAGGACTGCTGATAAATGCCCCAAAGCACTCAACTCCACTGTTAAACTTCATTCCCAAAGCTCTCAGCTCTAGTTCTGTGGGTCAGCAAACCTAGCTCCCCAGTAAAGTTCCTGGAGGCACCCCACTCCACAAATGCTTCTCCTGCCTGAAGGCACTCAGCTTTACTTGTTTGTGGACCAGGAAGCCCACCACGCTGTCATGTGCTCTAGCTCCTGTTGTTGCTGCTGTTGCTCCTCTGATATTACAGCTCTGCCTCCCGGGTTGAGGATGAGGATTATCATTATCTTCATTGTACACATAAGGAATTCGGAGCACCTAGCCCAAAATCTCATATGAAGTCTGATCACAACACACACATAGTTAACTATTTTATTGTAGTAGCTATTGTTAGCATTGTCATTATTAAGACTCAAATGTAACCCAAACCAGGTCTTTCTAACCCAAAAGGTACTGGCCAGTCATTCAAGAATACCTTGGAGCTTGAAAACCCAACTCATTTCCTTTGACTTTATTCCCTTGAGGATCCTGGTTGAAGTTCTCTCTTCTTCCTGGGGCCCCTCAGTTCCCTTATTTCCTGTACCTACCAGAATGCCCTAACTTTACATTGGCCTTTGTTCACTGTACTCTTTCTCCCCAATCCCTTTGGAAATCAAAATCTTGGATATCACAGGTGCAAAATTCATGTGTTTCCAGGTGTCAATGAACACAAGAATAGTTGGTTAACTGGAAGAACTGGACCTAGAGGCTCCAATGTCCTTATTTACTGGACCTCCCAGAGTTCCTCAGATTTATTGTGTGCATTTTCCCCAAAAGACTTTGAAAGTCAGTGTCTTGTACATCACAATTGGCTAATTCACATGCCTTAAATATGTCAGTGAACACATTTGCAGGTGATGCCCAGACTGATTCACTAGACCCTGGGACAGAGAAGGTAGATGACCATCCCATTCACTCACCAGTCCCTGGCAGGCACTGAGGGCTGCGGTCCCAATTCTGGTACCCTGATGCAGAACTGTGCCCTTGAGATGGCAGGGGGGCCCAGAGGAAGCCACCATCTTAACATGGGAGAGGTTCCCGTATCGCCTCTCCACAATGTAGTCGTTGGAAAGAAATCCCTGATGGGCTGTCAAGTTAAAGAACAGGTCCTTCTCCTCATGTGAAATCCTGTAGTATACCCAGTCATCTGGGCCATCCAAATCTCTCTTCCTCCTGCTGCTGGGAATGGTATGGTGCAAGCCATAGGATATGAAACGCCCACTCGCATCCACCCGGACAGGACCCACCACTTGGTACTCGGGCAGGGTCTGGATAAAGCGTTCTGAAAGAAAAGACGACATAGGGTAAAATCAAGAGGGGGCCATCCAAAGTTTACAGCAAGGCAAACACACATTCATTTGAACCTTAGATTCCACCTAGTTGACTTCCGTGTAAAAATCCTTTCCACCATACAAATACGGCCGTGGTGGTGTGCCACCAAGTCGGTTCCAACTCAGAGTGACACTGAATAGGGTTTCCGAGACAGTAAATCTTTATGTGAACAGAAAGTCTCATCTTTCTCCTGCCAGGAGACTGGTAGATTCAAACTTGCTGACCTTGTGTTTAGCAACCAGCTCATCATCTACTACGCTATGAGGGCTCCTTATACAAATATGGCAAACACCTAATTCCCCAAACAACTCAAATACACACAGCGCTCTCTCAAAGCAGTGTGGTAGGGATTTTGCCACAGACACATTAAAACAAGAATTCAATCACTAAGAATACCATCAAGAATGGGTCAAGGTCAGCCTTACAAGCAGAAACACTTCAAGTCTTAAAAAAACAAAA
>NW_006408842.1:845043-847729 GCF_000296735.1 Chrysochloris asiatica
CATAGGCACAAAATAGGCAAATTGTCACTTCTAAAATGCAGTACGTGCTCCTTCCACAAACAAAATTACGGATACCTTTCATGCACCCAAATTTAAATCACTAGCCCCTCATTTTTGATGTTTGGAATAACAAGGTGTCCTGGTGTGGCGCTGGGGATAAATGTGCTGGACTGCAAGGTCAGTTTGAACTGCAAGGCTGGCAGTTCAAGTTCATCAACCGCTCCTCAGAAACCCTATACAGGGTTGCTATGAGTCAGAACCAACTCGACAGCACTTAACAACAAAAACACTTAGCAAGGAACTAGTCTTTGCTGTGGATTGCGGATTATTGACCTGTTACTAAGATAAATGAAGAAGTCCTGGACAGTGAGAAAAGTAAGCACCCAAAAGAATGGTGGGTAAACCACCCAGAGGCACCTCAAAAGAAAGGATAGGCTATTTGCTTCCAAAAGGTCAGAGCACTGAAGACCATATGGAGTTCTACTCTGACACACCATGGGTACATGGCTCAGAATCAAATTAACAGCAACTGCTAAAAAAATCTGTTTTTGTTTACTTGTTTGAAGAAAAAAGAAATAAATAGTCTGCTTGCCAACTCCTAGCTGTTCCTCTTGCACACTCTGGCTTACATTACTTTGTTCATGTTACTTCTATAACTAGAACCGCTTTTGTACTCTCTATAGAAACCCTATATAGAAAGTCTTGAGCATTGAACAACAATTACAACAACAGGTTACAAACATCCGATTTTTGTGTACAACTACTCCTGCTGCTGCTGTTGTTATTAGGAGCCACTGAGTCAGCTCCAACTCATAGTAACCTGATACATAACAGAATGAAACATTGCACAGGGCGTCCTCACAAACACTAGGTTTGAGTCGTCTGTCTTCTTCTTCTTCTTTTTTTTTTTTTTTTTTTTTTGAGCAGTTAGAAAGCTTTATTGTTTTCTTCTGAGTGATCGCTAAGATGTGTTGCCAAGTACATAAATACTCATTATAGTGAGACAGAATTTCACTTTGTATCGCAACCTTTGAACCTTAATCATTTCATGTTTCACAGTTAAAACCTGCTAGTGTGAGAATCCACCACCCCAGCTTTTTTCAACAATTCATCTAGCACAGAGGGAGCACATCACCCCAGCTCCATAGGCAGGACATTTACTGTTCATCTGCTGAATTGGAGGGGTTTTATTGTTGTTTTTAAGTTTTTATTGTGAATTATGCAATAGTTTACATGGGAGAATATCAGCTTTACATTCATCCTATCTTATTTTGTTTCATTGCAATGATTACAATTCACTGCATGCATTATCAAACAGCCAAACGGTATACCCCACAAGCCTGTCCCCTGGGCATCAATAGACAGCCCTTCTCCCTCCCAGAGTCCAGAGTCCCCAGCTGCTCCATCTTTCCATGTCATCATCTCTGCATCCATCTCTGGCATTGCTGCTTCTCTGGATAGGGTTCAGCTCTCCTCTCTTCTCCCTTGATGGTCCCAGGGTCCTCCGCTCCCAGACTGTAAGATCAACCAATCCCCTCCTTTTAATACAAAATGTTCACTTTTACATTTGCAACCCTCACAATCAGCATTGATAGCAATTATTCACTATTGAACCACAAGAGTCTTATCCCCATCTCCTTTCACCAACCCCATCCAGATAGGTTGGAAAACACGCAGTGAAAATTCTACCTTCCCCAACATCCTCTGAAAGTAGGATCCCTCTTGAAAGCTTGTAAGCCAGTCACTTTGTGCCTTTGTTGTTGTTGTGTGCCGTGGAGTCGGTTCCGACTCATAGCTACCCTGTACAGGGTTTCCGAGGCTGTAAATCTTTATGGGAGCAGAATGCCTCATCTTTCTCTCGCAGAACAGCTGGTAGTTGTAGCACCGCCATTTTGGGTAGCCCATGTCCAAGCTGCCCATCCCTGTCAACCCTGTGCACCAAGTCTTTTGTTGCAGCAATTGTGTCACTCCATCTTTCTGGGAGTCTCCCTCTTTTTCACTGACTCTCTATTACACAAAGCATGGTGTCCTTTCCCAAGGACTAGTCCCTCCTGATAACATGTCCAAAATACATAAGACACAGTCTTGCCATCCTTGCTTTTAAGGAGCATTCTTCTTTTAAGACAGAGTTGTTTGTTCATCTGGTACTTTCAATATTCTTCACCAGCACAAGTCAAGGGCATCAATTCTTCTCCAGAGTTCCTTATTCCTTATTACTTGTCCAGCTCCCACATTCATATGAGGTGACCGAAAGTACCATGGTTTGGGTCAGGCACACCTTAATCATCAATGTGTCACCTTTGTTCTTGAAGACTTTAAAGTGGTCTTTTGAAGCAGATTTACCTAATGCAATACATCATTTTATTTCTTGACTACTGCTTCCATGATCATTGATTCCAGATCCAAGTAAAATGAAATTTTGCTCATGGAGTCCTTCAGTATTGCAACCTGGGGCTTGAATTTTTTCTTCAGTTCTTTCAGCTTGAGAAATGCTAAGCATATTCTTCCTTTTTGGTTTTCTAACTCCAGGTCTTTGCACATTTCATTAAAATATTTGACTTTCTCTTCTCAAGCTACCCTTTCAAAATTTTCTGTTCAGCTCTATAACTTCATCATTACTTTTACTTAGCCTCTCTGCTCAAGAACAAGTTTCAGAGTTTCTTTTGACCTCATTTGTTTTTTTTTT
>NW_006408842.1:848829-850984 GCF_000296735.1 Chrysochloris asiatica
GTTCCGACTCGATGGCACCTGACAACAACAACAATACTCAAGGTCATATTTTGGCTCTTCTGGACTAATTTTCATTTTCTTCAGGTTCAGCCTGAGCTTTTATATGAGCAATTGGTGGTCCATTTCCCAGTTGGTCCTGGCTTTGCTTTGGCTGATGATATTGAGCTTCTCCATTTTCTCTTCCCACAGATGTAGTCAGTTTGATTTATATGTATTTCATGGGTTGAGGTTTATGAATATAGTGTAATGCTGTTGAATAAAGGTATTTGCACTGAATATGTTGTCTTAGAAATTCTATCATGAGGTCTCCAACATCATTTCTATCACCAAGGCCATATTTTCCAACTACCAATCTTCCTTTTTGTTTCCAAATTCTCACATTCCAATAACCAGTAATTATCAATGCATCTTGATTGCATGTTTGATCAATTTCAGACTGAAGAAGTTGGTAGAATTTTCCAATTTCTTCATCTATGGCTTTAGTGGTTGGTATGCAAATTTGAGTACTAATTGCATTAACTTTTCTTTCTTGTACATATATCAATATTATCCCATTACAGACAGAATTGTATTTCAAGATAGATCTTGAAATGATGCATTTGATGATGAATGAGACACTATACCGCTTCTATTTGTTGTGCTCAACATAGTAAACCATACGCTTATCCAATTCAAAGTAGTCAATATCTGTCCATTTCAGCTCACTGATACCTAGAATATCGATCTTTATGTATTTAATTTGAATTTTGATGATTCCAACTTTCCTAAATTCATACTTCAGACATTTCATGTTCTGATTATTATTAATTAACATTTGTAGCTCTTCGTACTCATTTTCAGTGGTGTCCCATCAGCAAGTGTAGGTGCCAAAGTGTTGCTCCACTCATGTCATTAAATTCAACACTAAGAAGGCAGCTCTTCCCAAGAGATACTTTGAGTACCTTTCAACCTGAGGGGATCATCTTCTAGCTCTATATCAGATAATGTTTTGTTGAAACTCATGATTGTCAGTGAGTAATCCCTCAGAAGTAAACTGCTTATTCCTTCTTTCTAGTCTGTTCTTAATCTGGAAGCTCCACTGAAACCTGTCCACCATGGGTGACCCATGGGTGGCAAAGCTCCCAACATCACAGCAATAGGCAAGCCACCAAAGTATAAAACACAGCCCCCACTTGGTGCTTAATGTTATGTAAATTTATCCTCACTTTGAAGGACCGAACCAACTGCTATTCACAACAAATTCTTCAACACAATCACCTTCACTCACTGCACATGCAGCTGTGAAATCATTGACAAGTCGCTAAGCCTTTCCTTGAACTAAAAGTAAGGCTAAATAAAAGCTGTATGTACCTGTTCCAACTTACCTGCAAATTCGGAAAGACACAGTTAGGAACAGATCTCATTCTTCATGCAAGACTGCCTGTATATAGTTCTGGTAGCACAGTGGGTTACAAGTCGAGCTACTAACTACAGTGCAGTTTGAAATTACCAGTAGCTTCGAGAGAGAGAGATGAGGCTTGCTGCTCCCATAAAGATTTACAGCTTCAAAAACCTATGTTGTTGTTGTTAAAGGCCATCAAGTCAGTTCTAAACCATAGTGACCCTGTATAGAGTTTCCAAGGAGCAACTGAAACCCTATAAAGGGTCACTAAGAGTCAGAACCAACTCTATGGAAAAACCAACACAAACACCTGTATATACTTTAGAGCCCTAACTGAGATCTTCCCTTTTGGGTTTTCTGATGCTTCTGGTTGAAGTTTCCTCTCCCTCATTAGAACCCTCAGTGCCCTTTGTTGTTGTTGTTAGGTGCCTTTGAGTCGGTACCGACTGATAGCAACCCTATGCACAACAGAACAAAACACTGCCAGGTCCTGGGCCAACCTCACAATTGTTACAACGTTTGAGGCCATTGATGCTGCCACTTTGCCAATCCATCTCACTGGGGGTCTTTCTCTTTGTCTCTGACCCTCCACCCTACCAAACATGATATCCTTCTCCAGTGACTTGTCTCTCCTGACAACATGTCCAAAGTATGAGAGACAAAGTTTGGCAACCCAGGCCTCCAAGGAGCACTCTGACTGTACTTCTTCCAACACAGATCTGTTGGTTCTTTTGGCAGTCCATGGCACTTTCAATATATTCCTCCAACACCATA
>NW_006408842.1:851554-852150 GCF_000296735.1 Chrysochloris asiatica
CAGTGTTCTCATGTTCTGTTCAAACAACTGCCTCTTAGTCCATGTACAGATTCCTCATGAGCACAATTAAGTGTTCCAGAATACTCATAATTCACAATGTCATCCATAGCTTGTCACGCTCCACACAATCGAAAGCCTTTGCATAGTCAATAAAGCACAGGTAAACATCTTTCTGGTATTCTCTGCTTTCAGCCAAGATACATTGGATATCAGCAATGATATTCGTAGTTCCATGGTCTCTTCTGAATCTGACTTAAACTTCTGGAAGTACTCTGTCAATGTATACTTGCAGCCGTTTCTGTATTACCTTTAGTAAAACTTTACTTACATGGGATATCAAAGATATTGTCTGATGATTTCCGCATTCCATTGGGTCACCTCTTTCTGAAATGGCACAAATATGGATCTCTTCCAATCAGTTGGCCAGATACTTGTCTTCCAAATTTCTTGGCATAGATGAGTGAGTACCTCCAGTGCCGTCTCACTTTCTTGAAAGAGTTCAATTTTTATTCCATCAATTCTTGGTGCCTTGTTCTTTGCCAATTCCTTCAATGTACCTTGGACTTCTTCCTTCAGTATCATTGGCTCTTGATCAT
>NW_006408842.1:852725-874248 GCF_000296735.1 Chrysochloris asiatica
TTCTGTTTGAATTTGCATATGAGCAGTAGATAGTCTGTTCCCCAATCTGCCCCTGGCCTTATTTTGACTGATGATATGGAGATTTTTCATCATGTCTTTTAGCAGATATAGTCAATTTGATTTCTATGTATTCCGTCTGGTGAAGTCCATGTGTATAGTCCTCTCTTATGCTATTTAAAGAAGGTATTTGAAATGAACAAATCATTGGTTTTGCAGACTTCTATCATGCGTTCTTCAGCATCATTTCTATCACCAAGGCCATATTTTCCAACTATTGACCCTTCCTCTTTGCTACCAACCTTTGCATTCCAATCACCAGAAATGATCAATACATCTTGATTGCATGTTTGATCGATTTCAGACTGAAGAAGTTGGTACAATTCTTCTATTTCATCCTCACTGACTTTAGTGGTTGGTGCATAAATCTGTATAATAGTGGTATTAACTGGGCTTCCCTGTTGTTGTTGTTGTTAAGTGCTGTCGAGTGGGTTCCAACTCATAGCAACCATGAACAGTGTTTCCAAGGCTGTAAATCTTTACAGGAGCAGAAAACCTCATGGTTTTTCCACAGAGCAGCTGATAGTTTCGAACAACTGACCTTGAGGTTCACAGCCCAATTCATGACCACTACACTACCAGAGCTCCTTGGTCTTCCTTATAGGCACATGGATATTATCCTATCATAGACAGCATTGTACCTCATGACTGATCTGGATATGTTCTTTTTGACAATAAATGCAACACCATTCTTCTTCAATGTGTCATTCCTGGCATAGTAAATCATGTGGTTTTCAGATTCAAAATGGCCAACACCAGTTCAGTTCAGCTCAGTAATGCCTAAGATATCGATGTTTATGAGTTCCATTTCATTTTGACAATTTCCAATTTTTCTAGATTCATATTTTGTACATTCTATGTTCCAGTTATTAATGGATGTTTACAGCTGTTTCTCTTCATTTTGAGTTGTGCTTCAACAGCAAATGAAGGTCCCTTACAAGTGCCCAATTCATATGTGTTCCTGTGGCAGTGAGTCTAGGTGTGGCACTGTAGGATAAGCACTGGACTGCAATGTCAGTTTGAACCGCAATGTTGGAGGTTGAAACCCACCAGTTACTCCTCGGAAACCCTATACAGGCTGGCCATGAGTGGGTTTCAGCAGAGCTTCTAGACCAAGATTTGTTGTTGTTGTTGTTGTTAGGTACCATCGAGTCTGTTCTGAGTCACAGCAGTGGACTGTGAACGAAACACTGCCCAGTCCCGTGTAATCCTCACCACCATTAATACACTGAAGCCCATTACTGACGCCCCTCTGCCATTCCATCTTTTTGGTGGGTCTTCCTTTTTCAATGGCCTTCCACTTTCCCAAGCATGATGATCTTCTCCAGGGAAAAGTCCCTCCTGATGACATGTCTAAGAGTATGAGAGATGGAGTCTCTCCATGTGACTTCTAAGGAAATTCTGGCTGTACTTCTTTCAACATAGATGTGTGTGTTCTTCTGACAGTCCATGGTACTTTCAACATTCTTCTCCAGCACCATAATTCAAATAAACTAGGAAAAATGGTCTACAGATCTACTTCAAACCATCAGACAATGAAAATACTCCGGACCCTAACAGTCCAGTCCACAACCCATCATTGGGATGGTGCAGGACCAGGTAACATTTTGTTTTGTTCTGTATTTAGTACCCATTAGACAGGAACCAACTGGAAGGCAGCTCACAACAACACAACAATGTGATCAGTGAACATGTTTGAAGCTGCTCATCTGTAACAAGTGTATTTCATGGGCTGTAGACCATAGTTGCATAGTTGTAACTATGTAAGAGTTTTGTTTTGTTTGTGTTTTTTTTCCAGAAAGCTGCCTTCAGACAGACTCTGGAATCGTTCGTCATTGTCTTGAGTAAAATGCTGAGCAGAGTGGCGAGTTTTCCCTCTCAGATACTAACAGAATCTCAAGTTTCAGGTATCATAAAGTTCAGACTCCTTGCTTGTAACTACAGCTGTTAGAAATATCCAGCAACAAACATATCAATGTGCAAAAAAAACAATTTTTTTTTTAATGCTCGATGAAAAAATATAAGAGAGCAAGTTAATATGTAGCCCTTTACACTTATGGAAAATATATGCACACCAAAAAACAATAACCTAGTTTTCCAAAACACATGAGGACAAAAAAAAAAAAAAAAATACACATGGAGTCCATTAAAATGGTTTTCTATGGGGACAAATAGGAGCAGGAAGTGGAGACAAAAATGAATAAAACAAAAGGGGATTTCACAAATTAATGATGCTAGTGTACCATGAACTGAAGAGTGTTGATGACTCAGTCCTCTGAATCATAAAATTGTCTAGATCTGTCTAGCATCGGAGTGCCACTGCCCTTCCAAACTCAAGCTTGAAGAGAGAATTGGTCAAGATGTAGTCAGCTTCAGTAGTATTTCTACTATGTTGCCCTTTTCTTCTCACAATGATGCTCCCGTTTCCTCCATGGCTGAAGCAGTGGAAGGAAATTGGGGGCAGAAACCATCTTACTTACCTAGGTATAGTGGTCGGTTTGAGCCGCAAGGTCGGCAGTTCAAATTCATGAGCTGCTCCTCTGAAACCCTATACAGGGTTGCTATGAGTCAGAAATGACTGGAAAGTACTCAACAACAACAAAGACTAGGTAGAGTGGTCATCTGGCCATGGTGCCCTTTGTATACGGTCTAGGTTCCAATGCTGACTCTGTCTCCCAATGGGAGCTTGTGTGCATTTGGGGGAGACTTTGATCACTGGAAATATCCTACCCCCAGGTCCTTCAATGTGGACAATCTCTCCTCTAACTGGCCATGTATGATTCCACCCTAGGCCTTTTCACCAGCCATTTTTTTATGGAAGTATGTCTGTGAAGGAGTCCTGGTGTGGTGCTGTAAGGTAAGCACTGAACTGCTAACCACAAGATCATTGGTGCAAACTCACCAACTGTTCCTTGGAAATCCAATGGAGGGTCACTATGAGTTGGGATGGACTAGAAGGCACTTAACAACAACAGCAACATGTCCATTTAGGCTGGTCTCTTTGGCAAGGTCCCTTTGAAGATGATCCAAGTATGTTCTCTCCCATGAGGCCTGCCTCTGGCCCACAGGAAATAACCATGATTCCTCCTTTGCCACGCTCACAGGAAGCAGGCCACTCTTAGTAGATTCACCTTCTTAGTTGTATCACTAGAGGCCATCCCAGCCAGTGGTCTACTGTTTAGATTACAACCAAAGAAACCCTATGGAGCCACATTACTCTGTAACATATGGGGTCATCATGAGTTTCTGGTTTATATACAGATTAGGAGGTTGGGAGGTTTAGAATCACATGATCTATTTGCAAGTCCTGCACACATGGTCTGGAAATTCTCTTTAAAACATGGGGGAGTTTTCTGAAAATTAGCCAATGAAAACCCTACAGACCACAATGGTGCATAACCAATATGAGATGGAACAGGCCAAGGAAATCAATCTATGGTGCATGTTGTATATTTCTGCACAATTTCCATAATTTTTATGCATATTTATACACTATTTTTTATATATCCACCCACATAAACAGTCTATTTAAAACAATTTTTTTAAGATTGATTTAAAATACACTTCTTGGTTTCCATTTCATGACTACTCAAATGTATTATAGTCAGTTTGAGAGTATGACAAAGTATTTTCAACTCTTATCAATCTTGTTCAAGGTACCACAGTTCATTTAGCTTAGAGACGTATACATAATACTCAGAATTCTTTCTTTTTTAAAAAAAATTATTTTACTTTAGTTTGTGTTCCACTTTAATTGATCAGTAAGAACTTTCAGGACAAATAATCTGCTAGAAAAGGCACTTGTTTTTCTGCATTGATGGAAATGCAAACACTTGCAGATGAAACGAGATATCAAAATGAACCTTTTTCTTCTGTGATTAGCGGTTCAAACTCACTAGCTGCATCTCAGCACCCTATACAGGATCACTATGAGCTGGGACCAACTCGATGTCACTTAATGAGCAGATGAGGTTGCATGTGTCCAAGGTAGCATGGCGGAAGGCTTGTATCAGTTTCTGCCTTTCTTCTTAGTCTGTTCTTAGCCTGTTAGCTCTATTGAAACCAGTTCAGCATCATAGCATCACATAGACCACCACTGACAGATAGGTGGTAGACGCATAAGAAGTACATTAGGCAGAACATGACCCCCGGTCTCTTGCACTGTAGGCAAGAATTCTACACCAACATCCTCATTCCTCTCCTTAGTGCACTAAAAGGTGAGTCCACTCAAAACATTCATCTTTATAAGCCTAAATATTTATGCATCTTTAATAAGTTCAAAGCTAGTTTCCAATACTAAACACTCTTCACAACTACCCATAAAGGTGACTAAGGAAAATAACCATTTCCCACTTTCTATAGAGAAAAATGCAAGGCTGCATAGATGTCTGTCCCACACAGAGCTGAATTCACTTACAAAGAAGCTGGGGATGGGGCAGAGCTGAAAACTAACCCAGGAGAATGTGTCTTTGAAGCAAATCATCTCCAAATGCCCTGGGAAGTGTTTGCAGGCTTTGTTCTGGCTGCCCCTGAAGAAAAGAGAGGCTTTTCACAAAGGGACTGTATTTCAAAGAACAAATGCTGCTATTTTAAACTTGGGGGTGGGAGATTGTATCTGCAGCGTTTACACAAGCGAGTGCTGGCTGACTGACATCTAACCCCGGCATTTGCTCCTTCCAGCTTCCAAGGAAAGCAAAGGGAGAAACTGCTTCTGCAGAGGAGCTAGAATGAGTTCTCCACAGGATTTGAATTTTGCAAGATGAGCAGAAAAACTTGCTTAGAAATTCTAAACGAGGTTTGTCACCTGGGTGAGACTGGAAATCAAAGAAGCATTGCAAAGCTATAAAGGACACTTTCCAAGATAGGAACACAGGCAGCAAACACAAGACTTAGTGAGTGTCAAACCCACTACAAGGTTGCTATGGGTCAGAATCATCTCAACAGCACTTAACAACAACAACAACAAACCAGTTCTTGGAGTCCTGCTGGGATGCTGCAAGAAAAGCACTGGGCTGAAAGGTCAGCAATTCAAATTCACCAGCTGCTCTTGGAAAGCTTATATAGGGTTACTGTGAGTCAGAAACGACCTAACAGCAACACGACAACCCAGTTCGTTTTTGTGTGTGTTTGTGTGTGTGTGTGAACCTATTACAAGGAGTCCTCCTTGAGTGGTATAGCTAATGCCACTCACCTGCTAAAGAAAAAGTTGGCAGTTCAAGTCTACTCAGAGGAACCTCACAAGAAAGCCGGGGCAATCACAGGTTCTGAAAACTCGGCCCCTGACACAATTGGAGTAAAGTCTGACTCTGACACACATGGACTCACCAAGAGTCAGAGCTGAGTCAACAGTAACAGGTACTGGTATGAAGCTTCCAAACTAACACAAACCAGAAAGAGAGGCCCACTACCATCACATAGATTCCAAGTCATAGTGACCCTATGCAGGGTTTCCGAGACTGTAAACCTTTACAGTTGTTGTTGTTAAATGCCATCGAGTCGAGTCAATTAAGATCCATAGTGACCCTGTATAGGGTTTCCAAAGAGAAGCTAGTGAACTTGAACCACTGATCTTTCAGTTCAAACGACTTTGCAGTCTGACACATTAGCCCACAGCACCACACCAGGACACTGTAAAGGTTTACAGCAGCAGACTGTAAACCTTACAGCAGCAGAAAGCCTCCTCTTTCTCCTATGGTGCATCGCATCTGGTGGATTCGAACTGCTGACCTGATGGCTCAACCATTGATAACTCTGTGGAGTACAGTTCTACTCTGACACACATGGGTTGGCATGACTTATGGCAACTAACTGGTTTTCATTCTATTATTGCTAATGGGCAGTGCTGCTTGATTAAGCTCAACCTCTGGGGTCAGCTATCCCTTGCTCTACCATTGTTGTTGTTGATAATGTGCTGTGGAGTCAGTTTCCGACTCATAGTGACCCTGTACAGGGTTTCCGAGGCTGTAAATCTTTACAGGAGCAGAACACCTCATCTTTCTCCCGTGGAACAGCTGGGAGTTTCGAACTGCTGACCTTGAAGTTTGCAGCCCAATTCACAACCATTACGCCATAAACTCACCAAGCTTCAGTTTCCTCATTTGTCAAACAGGGAACGTGACAATTTGTACCCGCACCTTCTAATGCAATTGTCAGTGGTCAGATGAGCTACAAGGTACATGCTCAGGACAAGTGATCATGCCTGCTGCTATGAATGCTACCCCACCCCCACCCAGAGGCAAGAAGATCTCCCCGCCAAGCTGGAAAGCGTCTCTGGCCTTTCCAAGTCCAACAAAGAGGCAAAGGCAACAGTATTTATGCTGAAAGCAATAACAATAAATTGTCCATCAGAGCTTTTCCAGTGTTCTCAACTCTCTGAGGCTTCAGGAACTTCAGAAAAGACAGCTGTGATCAGGAAGGAAGGGCAGAGAAAGGTGAGCCCTTAGCAAGACAAAGTTCCCCCCAAAGAACTCTGATTTAAAAAGAAAAAAACTAGCCCTAAATCTTTCCAGGAAACCAAAACACAGCCAAACTGGCTCCACAGGGGACCAGAACTGCATTTGGGCTTCCCTGGCCAGAAGTTTAAAACTCACTGGAAACATTGCATGGCTGAGAGTGGTCAGTTACAATTTTAAAAAAAAAAATCATTTTCCATGTTCACAATCCGAAAAATAGTCTGTTGAAAGAGTGTCCCATTCAAAGAGGAGACAAAAGCAAGAGAGAGACTGAGAGAAAGAAAACAGATTGTCAGCTATCTCTTGGGTCTTTCAAAGACTGCAGTGTCATCAGTGTTAAAGGAATCGCGAGGCTCCCCTCTCGGTAAAAAGGAACGAATCACTTTAGCGTAAGTTCTGGAAACTATACTGCTGAGCTCCCAGCGCAGTCGAATTCCTTTACAATTCAGTGACACAACGTTCCAGAAACCGAGTTCAGGTCTGTGGGGGAAGGGAAAAGGGAGGCACTAAGTCTCCACACCGCTGTTTTAAAAGGAAAGAAAACGAAGTCACTAACCTTGCCTCCTGTCCGCGAAGCGAACCGTGCTTGGCTGAGGCTGTCGCCCATGGCAGAGCGTCCCAAAGTTCAGGAGATGGGCAAGAACGGAAAGGTTCGCAAGCCAGCTCCTCCGAACACATGGCATGATTCAGTTGTTGGGGAGAAGAAAGCTACAAAAGTTGGAGCCTTCAACTCAAGAAATCGAGTCCTTGCCTGCGGCCGAGCTGACAGAGTCTGGAGTGCATGGTCCAGGCTTGGAGAAAGCGCAGAGGCAGGAGAAGCGGCCCAGGGTCGTCTCCCTTTGCCTTCCTAAGCAGTAAGGGACTAGGTACCTTTGTCCCCCTCCCAGCTCCTGAAAGGAGAGTGATTGGGCTGACGGTGTCTGCGCTCTGAGGGGTGTGGAATGGGTGGGAGTGGAGGGTGCAGCCCACCCCAGGTCCCCACCCCTCTGCCTTCAGCACGCCCAGACCACATCTTTCTCCCTGACTCCCACCCCCGCGTTGCAGGGACCCGCCCAGAGTCCAGGCCCAACCTGCCAAATAGGGGAGCCCGGGAAAGTCACCCTGGGCGGGGGAGGAGGCAGCCAGCTGGACTCTAGGTAGCTAGGAATGAGAGGATTCCAGGCCAGTTCCTCATGGGACTGCAATATTAGTGAAGAAGAGTTAACTCTGAGAAGAGAGAACCCCATGCCCTTCATCCTCCCAACTCAGTGCTGCCCCCTCCTTGCTGTTCTTCTTCCAATTCCCGAAGTTTCCTCTTCAATGCTCTCCCCAGACTCTCTTCTCAACCAGACTTCTCTGGGATTCTCGACCAGGCGAGCTAGGACTTCGATTTCAAGAAGTTATGGACATTTTTTTTTATTAGCCAAGTCACAGAAAGGGAACAGGTCCAGCTAACGTGTTCGTGTGACCCTGGACAAAGCTTTTCATGTGTGAAATGAGGTAACTGGAATAAATGAGTGTGGGTCTCTGAGTTTGCAAGTCTTCATGTTGTTTTTCTGATTGTATAAACGCGTCTCCTCTGGTCCACCCACCTTACCAAAAAGGAAACTGGAGGGACCAACCATTCAAGAGCCAAAGGACAAAGTGGAGAAGGATGGTAAGGAGGGTGGAATGGAAATAAGAATCACAGAGAGGAAGTGAGGTAACTGCTGGTACTTGGAGGGGGGACTGCAATCATTGAGAAGAAGCTAGAGTATGATTTGTTGAATGTAAAACTGATACTCTTCTCTGTAAACTTTCACTCTATTCACAATAAAAACTTAAAAAATAAAACAGTTTATTGTAGCTGCTATTCTATGTGTGGGGTCCTGGTGTGGTGCTGTGGGTAAATACTTGGACTGCAAGGTTGGTTGGAACCACAAGGTTAGTGTGGTTCAAGCTCACCAGCCGCTCCTCGGAAACCCTATACAGGGTTGCTGCCCTTAACAACAACATTCTATGTGCATATAGTGAGACCATCCGATTCTTATAAAACAAATATCTCAATGTTTATATATTGAAGTTGTTGTTAAGTGCCTTCAAGTCAGTTCTGACCCACAGCGACCATGTGTAGGGTTTCTGAGGAGCAACTGGTGGGTTTGAACCACCGACTTTGTGGTTCAAACTGACCTTGCAATCCAGGGCCTTATCCTGCAGTACTGCACCAGGACTAGGTAAATTGAAGAGGAGAGAGTGATATTTGAAAAAAAAAAAAACAACCATTGGCTAATCTTACTTGATTGTTTGAACCATGCCCCAGGCTGTTTTCTGGGAGATTAGTTGATATCAGGGTATAAGTGGTCTCTGGCAAGTGGCAGGGGATCATTCAGAGGCACAATCTTTAGGCCATTGTACTTTGCGAGTTTCCATGGTGATAAAGTTCTTAAATGTCATTGATTTAGCATTAAAGGTAAATCAGTAAAGTTTGACTCTACCTATAGCGTAGTGGTTACGAATCGGGCTGCGAACCTTAAGGTCAGCGGTTCGAAACTTCCAGCTGCTCCTCGGGAGAAAGATGAGGCTTTCTACTCCCGTAAAGATTTACACCCTCGGAAACCCTGTACAGGGTCGCTATGGGTCGGAATCGACTCGACGGCACTTAACAACTTAACAACAACATTTGTAGCTAAGTGCTTGTTATGTTATTGACTCTTAGCCATCTGGTACAGGGTTTTCAGTGGCATTCTGGTGTGCCGCCTTGGGCTAAAAGACAGTTTAAACCCTAAAGTCGGTGGTTCTAACTCACTAGCTGCACCTTGGAAACCAGGGTTGTTATGGGTCTGAACTGACTCAAAGCCACTTAAAAACAACATAAAAAATACAAGGAGTGGCTGGTGCATTGTCCTGCAGTAGCTCTGAGACCTCTTGAAATTAAAATTAAGGAAGCTCACAGTCTGTTTTATCAAATTGTGAGGTAATGGGTTTGTTACTGACTGCCTCTTTTGAGCCAAAGAAGAGTAGTTACCCATTCCTGGTTTAAAAAAAAAGTAGTTTTGCTATTTTGGGTCCGACTTTTACTGGTTGGGACTCATGAGTAAGAGAAACCCCTTTAAATCAATGGGATATGTCTGTTTTAAATTTTTTATTTTGCAATATCAAAATACCATGGCTTAGGTCAGGTGCATTACCACAATAAAAATAATAGCTGCAGCCATCATTCCTCTCCCAGAACTAGCCTCCTGCTTCTCTGTAATTCCTCCCCCTGTCCCTACCTGCACCACTCCCAACCACAGGTAACCACTCTTCTGTTTTTAGTTACCAGAGATTAGTTTGTATTTTCTAGAATTATATAAAAATAGACTTATATATTAAGTGGACTCCTAGAGTAGAATCAGCACTGGACTATAAGCCACAAGGTCATCAGAAACTCTATGCAGGGTCACTAGGAGCCAGAACAGATGCGACGGCACTGAACAACAATAACAAGATACACTAAGTATTCACTAGTGTATAATCTGCTGCACAAGACCCTTCTAAAGTGTTGAAGAGCGAAGATGTCAGCTTGAGGACTAAGGTGTGCCTGACCCAAGCCATGCTATTTTCAATCACCTCATATGCATTCAAAAGCTGGACAGTGAATAAGGAAGACCATAGAAGAATTGATGCTTTTGAGTTATGGTGTTGGAGGAGAATATTGAAAGTGCCACGGACTGCCAAAAGAACCAACAGATCTGTGTTAGAAGAAGTGCAGCCAGAGTGCTCCTTGGAGGCCAAGATGGCCAAACTTCATCTCTCATACTTCGGACATATTGTCAGGAGGGACCAGTCGCTGGAGAAGGATATCATGTTTGGTAGGGTGAAGGGTCAGAGAAAAAGAGGAAGACCCTCCAGCAAGATGGATTGGCAAAGTGGCAGCATCAATAGGCTCAAGCGTGGCAACAATAGTGAGGTTGGCCCAGGACTGGGCAGTGTTTTGTTCTGCTGTGCATAAAGTCGCTATGAGTTGATACCAACTCAATGGCACCTAACAACAACAACAAGAATTCATTTTTGTCTGCCCTCTTTTGCTCAGTATAATATCTGATGCTGTATATCAATAATTTGTTCCTTTTGGTTTCTGAGTACTATTCCATTGTATGGCTAGACCACAATCCGTTTACTCATTTACCTTGTCAATAGTTTTTTACTTGTTTTAGAAAATGTTGGAGGAAAAACTCGGTCCTACATGCCTTAACATCAAGCCAATGTGTTAATTCGTGTGAAAGGACCGTTCACTGGAACTCATGAAGCAAGGCCCTCCTCAAGTGCTGTTAAGGATTGCATTTCAACGGACATATGTGTTTCTCCCAGGAATAAAGTGATTTGAAAAGATGGACCTTAAGATAATAAAAATGGGCTTTGAAGTTAACCCTGAAGGAAGATAAAAATCTTTCTGTGGTTTGTAAAGAGTCTCATCCTAGCCTGTACACATTGCCGGGCAGGGGTGTGGGTTTCCTCAGTAGCCCTGGGAAGCTAGACTCTGCTCTCAGGCACCCTTTCATGAGGCCCAGCAGACACTGAATGAGGCCTCTGTGACGCCATCCAAATGGTGCCAGCTGGGATCATGTCCTCTATTGCTGTAGCAGCCCCTTTTACTGTCACAGATAACACTCTGACTCACATGGTTAGTTACTTGTTTTGTTGTCTCGTCCATACTGCACCAAGTCTCCAGAGGCTTCTAAGAGCAAAGAATAGCATTAATCCAGCCAGTTTCCTGGAGTAAAGTAGAGGTCCTGATCAGATTAAAGTGTGATTAGTGTCAGTGGATGGAATGATGGAGTCTTTGAAATCTAGTGTGAGTACATAAGGTACCCAGAATATGTTTATTGAGACATAGACTGGTATTTAGAAGTCTGTGAAAGTCTTGTAGAAAGCAGTGATGGTATCAGATTGAGAGGCAGACAAGTGAACTGTGTTTCATGCAGCAAGAGTCAAGTTAATTAGATACTTATAGCTGACTTTCTTGTAGGAACATAGACTATGCTTTATTAATCCCTCTATTTCCCTCAAAGATTAACCTGGTAAAGGAATATTTACCAGGTTGGTGTGTAGGTATGTGACTAGTGGGGAATGTTCTAGAGAATGATCTGCTTTGGGATCCACAGAGATACCACCTATTAAAAAGAGGTTTTGGCCTTCTCTCCTAACTCCTGCCTGGCCTTGAGGAAATAATGTTTTGGTTATAAAATTAGACTATTCCCTTCTCTCTTTACTTTTAGAGATAAATATTCTCTAGCTCTGGTAGCATAGTGGTTACGAATTGGGCTATGAACCGCAAGGTCAGCAGTTCGAAACTACCAGCTGCTTCACGGGATAAAGATGAGGCGTTCTGCTCCCGTAAAGATTAACAGCTTCGGAAACCCTGTGCAGGGTCGGAAACCCTGTGCAGGGTCGCTATGAGTCGGAACCGACTCCACGGCACATAACAACAACAACAACATTGTGGTTTGCTGAAAGCAAAAGTACGTATTTGCACCACCAGCCACCTAAATCAGGAGGGGCTTGTAATATTGACCCCAGGGGCACTTGTTGCAGCAGAAACATTGTATGGGCCTCAGCAAAAGGCAGGATGCCAGCCACTGCTCAGGGGACTGAGCATCCTGGGCACTCCATTTCTGTTCCATCTGCATGTGGTTCTGGTGCTAGCATCCAAACTTAGAATGTAGTCAAGAAAAGGAATCACTGACTGGCACTTTGATGGTGAGGACTTTGGCAACAGAGATCCAGATCCCAGGTTCACCAGCATTTTGGCACTGTAGGATAAGCACTGGACTCCTAACTGCAACATTGGCGGTTCAAAGCCACCAATTGCTTGTGGGAGAAAGAAGAGGCATTTTGCTCTGTAAACGTTTATAGCATAAGAAACCATATACACGAGGGTAAGTCAAAAATTATCCATATTCTGGCTGTAGAATTTATTTCAATCAACTTGTAGAAAAGACAAATTTATCATTTTTCTACATAATCGCCTTGCTTTTCAATACACTTTGTCCATCTCTCAAAAAGCTTTCGTATTCCCTAATTTTAAAATGTTTTAAGCTGATCTGAAGCTACTAATGCACTGCGGTCTTCAGTTCTGCATCAGAGGTGAAACTTCATCCTCAAAGAGCTGCGTTCAGGAGATCAAACAGGTGAAAGTCAGATGGAGCAAGATCAGGACTGTAGGGAGGATGCACCTAAGAATGAAGTTTTTACAGAGTGTCAACAGTGTGGGTAGAGGTGTGCAGAGGTGCATTGTCATGCAAGATCACAATGTCCTTAGATAAACTATTCTTTGATTTTAAGAGGACTTCAGGGAGTATTTTTTGTTTAAAATTTAAACAATGTCTCAGGGCAAGATTTTTAGGGGTTCATCTATCCAACAGTGTTCCAGAAAGTCTGAAGTACATGAGAATTTAAAATTCTGTTCTACATATTTTCTTCTTTGGAATCTACTTTCTTCTTTGGAATCTCTGATCAAAATGTTCAGTTATGGTATTTGGACACCATCCTGTTCTTCTGGTCTCATGGCAAAGGAGACAGTTATTCACAAAGCTAATTACCACACACGTCATATCCTCCTCCTATTTCTGACTCTACTTCTTTTTCTGTTGTTCCAAGTGTATAGAGACAGATCATTGTGCCTTGAATGAGCAATTTCAAGCTTTTAAGGCCCCAGGCACTGCACAATTAATAAGAAGATAGAACAGAAGCCCTGAATATGTTATTCAACCAATAACATGGATATTCCATGAAACCATGACCCGAAACCCCCAAACCAAGGAGCCACATTCCATGAGGTGTTTGGTAATATATAGGCAGCCTCATAGCTACTCTTTTTTCTGTAATTTTTGTAAATTTATCTATCACATACAACTTTTGTCAATTCAACTTTTTCCAGGCATACAACCCATTGACAGTAAGTAACTAATCAGTTTTGTAATCCTACCCTTAATCAGTGGAGGGAGGGAGAAGCAGGACATTAATGATAAAGGTTAGGTAATTTTTTTATCAGAACTTCACACTACAGTATCCACTAGGATAACTATTATTTTTTTAAAAAAATGAAAAATAAGTGTTAGAGAGGATGTGAAGGTATTGAAGTCCTCATTCATTGCTTGTGGAATATAGTCCAGAAATTTTGCTCCTAGGTATATACCCAAAGATTTGAAAGCAGGAATTCAAACAGATACTTGTACACCAATGTTCATGACATTATTCACAGTAACTGAAAGCTGGAAACAGCCCAAGGATTCATCGACAGATAAATGAATCGACAAAATATGGTTTATACACACAGTAGAATATTATATAATGAAAAAATGAAGTTCTGCCACATGCTATGATGTGGGTGAACCTTGTAAGTTTTCATATATAATGTTTTTGCTTGTGATATATCTAAATAGACAAAGTTTCTGAAATTATTTTGGTCAACAGGAAGTAGATTAGAGATTGCCCTGAGCTAGGAAGAGGAGGGAATGAGAACTTATTACCTAATGGATACTGAATTTCAGCTGTTGTTGTTGTTAGGTGCCATTGAGTTGGTACCGACTCATAGCCCAACCTCACTACTGTTACCACACAACATCGATGCTGCCATTTGGCCAATCCATCTCATTGGGGGTCTTCCTCTTTTTCTCTGACCCTCCACCTTACCTGGGCCAACCTCACTATTGTTACCACACAACATCAATTCTGCCACTTGGCCAATCCATCTCATTGAGGGTCTTCCTCTTTTTCTCTGACCCTCCACCTTACCAAACACGATATCCTTCTCCAGCTACTGGTCCTTCCTGACAATATGTCCAAAATGTGAGAGACGAAGTTTGGCCATCCAGACCTCCAAGGAGCACTCTAGCTGCACTTCTTCCAAAACAGATCTATTGGTTCTTTTGACAGCCTATGGCACTTTCAATATTCTCCTCCAACACCATAACTCAAAAGCATCAATTCTTCTATGGTCTTCTTTATTCACTGTTCAGCTTTCGCATGCATATGACCTTATTGAACATACCATGGCTTGGGTCAGGCACACCTTAATCCTCAAGCTGACATCTTTGCTCTTCAACATGTAAAAAAGGTCTTGTGCCACAGATTTGTCTAATGCAATATGTCTTCTGATCTCTTGACTTCTGCTTCCATGAGTGTTGATAGTTGATCCAAGAAGAATGAAGTCCTTGACAAATTCAGTCTTTTCTCCATTGATAAGAATGTTGTTTATTGGTCCAGTAATGAGGATTTTTGTTTTCTTTACATTGAGATGTAATCCATACCGAAGGCTATGTTCTTTGATCTGTATCAGTAAATGTTTTAAGTCCTCTTCACTTTCAGCAAGCAAGGTTGTATCATCTGCATATCGCACATTGTTAATGAGTCTTCCTCCAATCCTGATGCCATGTTTTTCTTCATAGAACCCAGCTTCTCAGATTATTTGCTCAGCATACAGGTTGAATAAGTATGGTGAAAGAATACAACCTTGTCACATACCTTTTTTTTATTTTAAACCATTCAGTGTTCCCACGTTCTGTTCGAACAACTGCCTCTTGGTCCAGATACAGATTCCTTGTAAGCTCAATTAAGTGTTCTGGAATACTCATACTTCGCAATGTTGTCCATAGCTTGTCATGATCCACACAATCGAAAGCCTTTGTGCAGTCAATAAAGCACAGGTAACCATCTTTCCGGTATTCTCTGCTTTCAGCCAAGATCCATCAGACATCAGTAATGATACCCCTCATTCCACAGCCTCTTCTGAATCTGGCATGAACCTCTGGAAATTCTCTGTCAATGTATGCTTGAAGCCATTTCTGTATTACCTTTAGTAAAACTTTACTTGCATGGGATATCAAAGAATTCCAGTTAGAAGTGATAAAAATAAATAAAAGAATACTTTTCAAAATAAAGAGTGGCTATAATTATACAACATGAAGAAGGTACTTAATGTTACTGAATTGTGCACTTAAAAATGTTGAGATATTATGTTATATGCTTTTTACCCCAATTTTCATACTACAGAGTCAGCAGCTAAAAATGTTTTGATTGTCTTTACCATTGATAAATACCAGATGTTTTCTTCACTAGAATATGTAAGATATGTGGCTTAATTCAAATATTGTAAAGATACTCCCTAATCTGATATAAACTGGATATAAATATCTAGTAAAAAATATTTGATGGAGTAACAACTTGCCCTCACCAACAACTTAAATGATTAAAAATGAATGAAACAATGGTTCTCAGACATTGGATAAGAAGCTATGAAATACAGTTATACAATTTCCCTAAGAACATGGAAACAAGAGGGTGAGCCCTACTATTACCCCAGGTCACTAGAAAGAGCTACTAGATGTAATGCAGGGAAGTGGGGTCCAAATAGTAGAGTCCTCCCTAAACTGAGGAGAGGAAGTTGAGAATTGGGGAGGCCAAAGTGGCTGGGAGTTTGCAGGGTAAATTGTACAAGAAGATCGAACTGTACAGAGGAAAGACGGTGCCCAAAAAGTTCCAGAAATCTGTAGATAATTCCCCTCAAACCTTTAGTTATGTTCATCCCATGATGTGAGGCCACTACCTGATGCAATAGAGACAGAAAAAAGACAGGTAAAAAAATCTCCAGTGATTACAGAGTGCCAGGAATAGTTGTTTTCCCTCCTGCTAGAATAGAAAAATGATTGCTACAAGGCAGCAGAAGGGTATAGACTCAGTGTTTAGGCAAAATTAGACATGGAGTAAAGGTTGTACTGATCTTACCTAACAAAGCTTAAAGTCGAGGCTGAAAAGGATCCGCACTGTTTATAAGTAAGTTAAACCCAAGTGACCCCAAACCAAGTATGTTGTTGTTATGTGCCGTCAAGTCAGTTATGACTCATAGCAACCCTATATAGTGAGGAGCAGCTGGTGAGTTTGAACTGCCAACCTTGAGGTTTGAAGTCCAAGATTCAGCACCACACCAAGAGTCCAAAGCATAAGGATAAAGAAATACAAAAATATCCAGGTAGACAAGGGTAGGAGTCCTGGTGTTGCACTCTAGACCTCAATGTCAATTTCATCTGCAAGGTCAATGGTTCAAACTCACCAGCCGCTCCTCAGAAACCCTATACAGGGTTGCTATGGGTTGGAAGCAACTCAACAGCACTTAACAACAACTGAAAAAATTTACCTATTACATATCATCCAAATATATATATATTAAGCATGCAAAGAAGCAGAAAAATGCAATTCAAAATGAAGAGAGAAAAACCAATCAAATGAAACAGACTCAGAAATTACAATCATGCCAGAATTAGTTGTTGTTGTTGTTAGGTGCCATCGAGTCAGTACCAACTAAGAGTGACCCTATGCACAACAGAATTAGTAGATAAGTATTAAAAACAAAACAAATATATAACTATATAGGTTCAAGAAAATAGAAGAAAACACAAGCATGTGGAGGAGAGACATGGAAAATATAAAATAAAATACTCTAATCCGTTTCCAGGTGTAAAAAAATAATATCTGAGATGAACTCTGTACTGCATGGTATTAACAAAAGATTGTTGTTGTTGTTAAGTGCCAGAGAGTTGGTTCTGACAGTGGTGATCCTGTATAAGGTGTCTGAGTAGTGAATAGTGGGTTTGAACTGCTGACCTTTTATTTAGTAGTCCAGAGCTTATCCTACAATGCATAACCAAGGCCAAATAGAAGATAATACAATAAATAATAATAAAAAAATAAATAAGATAATAAAGAAAATATTCATGGATTTGAAGACAGAAAAAACATCCAAAATGAAAAAGAGAGAAAAAGAACTAAAGAAAAAAAAAAAAAATGAATTGCTCATTCATAAGCTATGAAACAACAATTGGCAACCTAAAATACAATTGAAGCCAACAAAGGAGTTAATGAGGAACACGAAATATTTTAAGAAATAATGGCCAAAATTTCCCAGATACGATTAACACTACAGACCCACACATCCAAGACATTCAATGAACCCCAAGCACAAAAAGTGTAAAGAAAACGACACCAAGGCATGTCATAAATAAACTGACCCAAACCAATGATAAATAGAAAATCTTAAAAGTGATCAGGGGGACAAAAAGACAAATGATATATAGAACAAAAATAAGAATGAAGCAAATATAATCTAGAAAACAACGGAGCAATGAACTCAAAGAATTGAAGGGAAAAGCCCAAAACACTAGAATTCTATAACCAGAAAATGCTTGTATGCTCTACAAATCTGCCCTGGTGGTTGCTTGCCAATTCTGCCACCTGTGGAAACTTTGAATGGATCACCTTAGACTGCCTGAAATCTTAAGCCACAGTGCACAATTCCATAATTTTTTTGGGTTTTTTATTTTATTTTTTCGAAGCTCCCCAAAACAATCCTTCTTAGGCATGGATTCAAAGCTCTTCTACCATTTCCCAAAGAATAACAGTGGTATTTATTTAATCAAACACAGCTTGTCACTAGCTTTGGCTATTCTTGGGCCTCACACCCTGAGATGTTTCTGCCTAACTCCTTCCAGAGAAATCCCAGCTTCATGCCGCCATCTGTACAGGTCTGAGTCCAAGCCTCCAATTGCTTCAGCAGATCAGTCCTTCCCTTCAACAGTCTATGGCTCATATCTTGCCCATTGACAAACAAGACATTTATTTCCTTTAAGGAAGAAAAAAAAATCATTCCTAGATCTAGGTAATAGCTACACTCTTTGGGTTCAGTCAAGAGTAACTTTCCATCACAATAAATTCTGATTAGCTCCCTAAGATGAAGTCAGATTTGAAATTACCCTTTTTCTCACTTCTAACAATGTCCAGCCCATCACCACATCCTGGTGATTCTGCCCTCCCAATAAAACAACTCCATCTCCACGGTTAACATTGTTAAGCTATGGCCCTCTCCCACGTACCCTGCTACAGTAGCCTTTTTTCCAGGCTCCCGATTTGTACCTCAGTAGTTTAACAATCCAGCATACAGCAACAAGATGATCTTTAGAAAATATAAATTGGACTGTGTGATTTCCCTGCCATTTTAATTGGGAATCACCCTAAATCCGATCCAGTACCAAAATTTAAACTGAAAGTAATTTATTTAGGAGGTGATCTCAAGAAACACTGTAAATGGAGTAGACAAGGATGAAAGGGAAGGGAAGAGATCCAGTAAAGTGATTATCATCAAGCAAGTTACTTCTGTGACAGCTAAAGCTTTATCTCTAAACCCCCGGAAACAAACACATGAGAGGTACTCCATTCAGAGAGATGGGGGTATTTCTGTCAACTGCCATCAGCCACTGGTGTGAGCTACTCTGAAGGGGGAGATCCATTTGCCACTGAGTCAACTCCATTTCATGATAACTCCATGGATGTCAGATTAGGACTGAGCTACCTAAGGCTTTCAATGGCTAGGTTGTTTTTAGAAGGAGATCATCAGAACTGTCTTCTAAAGTGCCTCTGAGTCAACTCAAATCTCCAAGCTTTCAATTAGTAGCCAATTAACCATGTGTACCACCCAAGAACCCTGAGGGGTGAGTTGTTAAGTGCTGTGGAGTCAGTTTCAACTCATAACAACTCTGTGTAGGGTTTTCTAAGGAACAGCTGGTGATTTTGAACTGCCGACCCTCTGATTCATAGACCAGTGCTGATCTTACACCACACCAGTTGTTGAGAGGAGAGGGTTAAATCTCCTCACATCTGGCCTGTAACACAAGCAGAAAAGGCAGGTTTTGACAAGTAGAGGAAGAAGGCCTCACACAGAGTGACAAGTACCAGTACGTGAAAATCCAGCTAGCAGACAGGGAAATGGTTTGTGCTGAGGGGAGGTAGGCAAGGCCCCAGCAGTAACTACAATGCCATCATATACTTCTTCAGTGGCTCTCATTGTATTTTGAATCCACCCCAAACTCTCAATCATGGCCCCCTAGATTCAGTGTGATCTGACCCTTACTCGACCTGGCCTCACCAAGTACCTAGCCTCCCTGCTGTATACCCCCATGAAACCTTCAAATTTGCTTCTTTACTATATCTGATGGAATACCCGACTGGAATCTGTTGACCAGCTGTTGAAGATATAGTTGGAATAGGAAAACTCCCAACCAATTTCAAATATATAACTTTGTCCTGTTTTCTTTTTTTATAGTCTGCTGGTACCTGTGAAGACAAACTTGAATCCATGCCCATCTCAAACTGCCTCCAATCTTAACAATGCATGTGATCTGCCCAGTACAGAGATCTGCCAAAGAAACTGGACTCCTTTGTCACAGAGCTGTCCATGCATCTAGTCCAGGACTCAGAAAAGAAGAGTCTCCTCAAAGGGAGAAAGGGATGTGTTTGAAAATATTGAAAAGCTATTTCTCACCATTCAATGAAAGAAATAAGAAGGAAGGGAAGGAGGGTGGGAGGGAGGAAGAAAGAAAAAACAGGAGCATATCAGTTGAGGGTATTGAGGGATAGGGAAAAAGAATGAGTTAAAGTTTTGAATATGCCTCCGGAAAGAAGAATTCTAAAAGAGCTTCAAATTCTGTAATAAGACTTCTAAAATTATGTATTTTCAACAAACCTTTCCCACATAATTGGTCTGGAGCTAGGCTGGGAATCAATATTTTTTAAAGGCTCCTCATTGGTTTTAATGTGTTGTTGTTGTGTACCACTATTCAACTCATAGTGACCTTGTATGGATTTTCTGAGAGTAGCTCATGGATTTGAACTGCCAACCTTGTGGTTAGCAGTCCAATGTTTACACTACAGAAAATTTCATAGGGCAGCTTGAAAAGATAAAGTCAAGTATTATAATTAAACGTACAAGGATTTGGAGCTAGAAAACCAAAAGAGAAGAATATGCTTAGTATTTCTAAAGTTAAAGACTGAATAAAAATTTGAGTCTCAACATGAAATATTAAAGAATTCAGTGGGCAAAATCCACCACACATCTGTCCGTTGGTTGCACTGCTGTGGCTGGCATGTTGCTGTGATCCTAGAAGCTATGGTACTGGTATTTTGAGTGCTAATAGGGTCACCCATGGTGGACAGGTTTCAGCCGAGCTTCCAAAGTACAACAAACTCAGAAGAAGGAGAGACACACTACTTCTGAATGTTTTGTTGTTGTTGTGAAGTGCTGTCGAGTCGATTCCGACCCATATGAACTTATAAAGGTTTCCAAGGAGCAGCTGGTGAACTTGAACCACTGACCTTGCAGTTCAAATGACTTCACAGTCTGCCACACACAACACCACACCAGGACTGAAAATTTTATGAATAACAGTGAAACATTGTCAGATAGCACAAGAATACTGAATACTGAAACATGATGAAGAGCACTAGAATATCGTCACAGATAGTGCCAGAAAATGAGCCCATCAGCTTGGGAAGCACTCAAAATACAATGAGAGAAGAGCTGAGTCCTTAAGGTAGACTTGACTGCAATGACCGAAATGGAGTAAAGATCTGGAGGCCTTCCTTAGCTGATGGGCATGACTCAAAATGAGACGAAACAGCTGTAAACAGCCATTAATAATCAGGACATAGAATGTACACAGTATGGATCTAGGAAAAGAAGTTCTCAAAAATGAAATGGAACTAGTAAGCATCAATATCCTAGGAATGAGTGAGTTGAAATGGACTGGTATTGGCCAGTCTGAATCTGACAATCACATGGTTTACTGTGCTAGAAATGACAAATTGAAGAGGAATGGTGTGACATTCATCATCAAAAAGAACATTTCAATGGAAGTATGACTGGCTACTACAAGAATAAGCAAGTCGTTCGCTGGGAAGCCATCAAGGCAAGCAATCAAGTTCCTTCAGGACAAACCCCCCTCTAAAACTGAAATTCAAAGGGAACATATGAGCAGGCATGTAAGCTTGTTGACAAAAACACTGGTCTACTGATGAGTGAAAGAGGGGGAAAGGCAGCAATGAAGAAATGGTCTGAGTTCAACCATGTCCCATAGATTCCCATTGAGCTGGAGATGTGAGAGAGAAGAGGAAGGGCTGGTTGGTCCAAAGTGTGGTGAGACTTGGGGACACCTGAGCCCAAGGACAAGGATATAGCCACAGAGGGCTAG
>NW_006408842.1:876403-893953 GCF_000296735.1 Chrysochloris asiatica
TGTGTTGCCTCACTTTCTTGAAAGATTTCCATTTTTATTCCATCAATTCCTGGTGTATAAAACAAGGTGCATGATTTGTTAAATGTAAAACTGATGATCTGCCTTGTAAACTTGCACTCAATCCACAATAAAAACCTTAAAAAAACAAAAAGAACATTTCAAGATCTATCTGGAAGTACAACTCTGTCTGAGATAGGATAATAATCACATGCCCTAAAGGAAAACAAGTTAATATTGCTATTATTCAAATGTATACACCAACCACTAAAGCCAGTAAGAATGAAATTGAAGAATTTTATTAACTCCTTCAAAGAGCTCTGGTAGTGTAGTGGTTATGAGTCAGGCTGCTAAATTCACAGTCATCAGACTGAAACTACCAGTGGTTTCACTGGTGAAAGACTAGGCTTTCTGCTCCAGTAAAGATGTACAGCCTCATAAACCCTATACAAGGCCACTATGAGTTGGAACAGACTCCATGGCACATGACCACCACCACCATTAACTTTTTCAGTCTGAAATTTATCAAAGATGCAATCAAAATGTATTCATATTTACTGGTGATTGGAATGCAAAGGTTGGGAACAAGAGGAAGTATCAGTTATTGGAAAACATGGCCTTGGTGATAAAAATTGTGCTGGAGATCGCATGATAGAATTTTGCAAGACCAATGACTTCTTCATTGCAAATACTGTTTTTAAACAACATAAAAGATGATATACACATGGACTTCACCATATGGAATATGCAGAAATATGCTTCATTTCATCAGCCAAAACAAGGGTAGGGACCGACTGTGGAACAGACCATCAATTGCTTATACACAAATTCAGCCTGAACATGAAGAAAATTAAAAAGAAATTCATGAGAACCAAAATATGACCTTAAATAGATCCCAACTGAATTAAAAATCATCTCAAGAACAGATTTAATACATTTAACACATTAGACACTAATGACTGAAAGCTAGAAAACTTGTGGGACGACATAAGTAATCATAGAGGAAGATAGGAAACAAGGAAGAAAAAAAAAGAAGAAAATGGATGTCAAAAGAGACTCTGAAAATGCTTTCCAGTATAGAGTTGCTCAAGCAAATGGAAGAACTGAGGAGGTAAAAGAGCTGAACTGAAAAAGATATGAGAAGGTAAAAGAGCTGAATACAAAAGGATAGACAGCTCAAGAAAACAAAATCAAATATTAGAATGAAATTTGCAAAGATCTGGAGTTAGAAAACCAAACAGAAAGAACATGCTCAGCATTTCTTAAGCTGAGGGAAGTGAAGAAAATATTTAAGCCTTGACTTGCAATACTAAAGGATGCTTTGGGCAAAATGTTTAATGATGCAGAAAGCATCAAAAGAAGATGAAAGGAATACAGAAAATTACTATACCAAAAAGAAAAAAAAGGTTGATGCTCAAACATTTTAAAAGATAGCATATGCTCAAGAGCCAATGGTACTGAAAGAAAAAGTCCAGTGTGCACTGAAGACATTGGCAAAGAGCAAAGCTCAGAGAATTTATTGAATACAAAGGGAAATCTTTCAACAAACTGATATAGTACTGGAGACACTCAGTCACCTATGCCAAGAAATTTGTAAGACAGTTACATGACCTACAGATTGAAAGAGATCCATAATTGTGCCTATTGCAAAGAGAGGTGACCCATAGGAATGTGAAAATCATCAGACAATATCACACTCAAGTAAAAGTTTGCTAAAGATCATTAAAAAACAGCTGCAACAGTACATTTACAGGGAACTGCATGAAGTCCAAGGCATATTCAGATGAGGACGTGGAGCAAGGGCTATCATTGCTGATGTCAGATGGATATTGGCTGAAAGCAGAAAATACCAGAAAGAAGTTTACCTGTGCTTTATGACCATGCAAAGGCTTTGGACTATGCAAAGGCTTTGGACTGTGTGGGTCATAACAAACTATGGACTACACTGAGGAGAATGAGTATTCCAGAACACTTAAATGTGCTCATGAGGAACCTGTACATAGACCAAGAGGCAGTTGTTCAAACAGAACAAGGTGACATGGAATGGTTTAAAAACAAGGTGTGTGCCATGATTGTATTCTTTCACCATATTTATTTGATCTCTGTGCTGAGCAAATAACCGATAAGCAGGATTGTATGAAGAAGAAAATGGCATCAGAATTGAAAGAAGATTAATTAACAACCTGTATAGTATGCAGATGATCCAACTTTGCTTGCTGAAAGCAAAGAGGACTTAAAATACTTACTGATGAAGATCAAAGACCACAGCCTTCAATATGGGTTGAACCTTAATGTAAAGAAAACAAAATTCCTCACCACTGGACCAATAAACAACATTCTTATCAATGGAGAAAAGATTGAAGTTGTCAAAGACATCATTTTTCTTGGATCCACCATCAACACTCATGGAAGCAACAGTCAAGATTGATAAGAATGAATTGCATTAGGCAAATCTGTTGCACAAGATCTCTTTAAAGTGATCAACAGCAAAAATATCACTTTGAGGACCAAGATGTACCTGACCCAAGCCATTATACTTTCAATAGCCTTATATGCATATGCAAGCTGGACAATGAGTAAGGAAGACAGTAGAAGAATTGATGCATTTGAGTTATGGTGTTGGAGGAAAATATTAAAAGTATCATGGACTTCCAAAAGAACAAACAAATCTGTGTTGGAAGAAATACTTCCAGAATGCTTCTTAGAAGCAAGGATGGCCAGATTCATCTGTCATACTTCGGACATATTATCAGGAGGTACCAGTCCCTGGAGAAGGAGGATATCTTACTTGGTAAAGTGGCAGGTCAGTGAAAAAGAAGACCCTAATGAAATGTATTGGTAAAGTGGCAGCAGCAATGGGTTCAAGAGTAGCAATGATTGTGAGGGTGGCGCAACACTGGGCACATTTCTTTCTGTTGTGCATGAGGTGGCTAAGAGTGCTAACACCTACCAACAACAACATGCAGAGTGAATAAGTATAGTGAACGAATACAGCCCTGGTGCACACCTTTCCTGATTTTAAAACATTCAGTACCAACTTGTTCTGTTTGAATGACTGCCACTTGGTCTATGTACAGGTTCCTCATGAGCACAATCAAGTATTCTGGAATACTCATTCTTCGCTATGTTATCCAGGGTTTGTTATGATCTATACAATCTAAAGCCTTTGCGTAGTCAATAAAGCACTGGTAAACAGCTTTCTGATATTATCTGCTTTCAGCCAAGATCCATCTGGCATCAACAATGATAGCCCATATTCCAAATCCTCTTCTGAATGTATCTTGAGTTTCTGGCAGTTCCCTATAAATGTATCATTGCAGCCATTTTTTAATTACCGTCAGCAAAATTTTACTTGCATGTGATATTATTGAAATTGTTCATTGATTTCTGCATTCTACTGGATCATCTAGCATTGGAATGGGCAAAAATATGGATCTCTTTCAATCAGTTGGCCGGTGAGTTATCCAAATTTTATGGCATAGATGAGTGAATACTTTCAATGTCTCCTCAGTTTGTTGTCAACTCCTAGAGGTCCATTTTTTTTGCCAATATCTTCAGTGAAGAATGGATTTCTTACTTCAGTACCATTGAGTTTTGATCATATGAAATGGGTGAACATAGACCATTTCTTTTTGGTACAATGGCTATGTGTTCGTTCCATCTTCTTTTGATACTTTCTGAATCTTTCAATATTTTCCCATTGTTGTTGTCGTAGTTAGGTGCTGTGGAGTTGCTTCTGACCCATAGCAATTTTAAATACAACAAAACACCTTCCAGTCATGCACCATCCTCACAACTGCAGCTACCTTGTGACCATTGTTGTTGTTGTTGTTAAGTGCCTTCGAGTCGGTTCCGACCCATAGCGACCTTGTACAGGGTTTCCGAGGGTGTAAATCCTTACGGGAGTAGAAAGCCTCATCTTTCTCCCGTGGAGCAGCTGGTAGTTTCGAACTGCTGACCTTATGGTTCGCAGCCCGATTCGTAACCACTACGCTACCAGAGCTCCTTGGTGCTGCCAAAATGTCACTCCGTCTCGTTGGGCGTCTCCTTCTTTTTTGCAGATATTCCACTTTACGAAGCATGATGTAGAGGATCAGCACAAATGTGGAAGACTGCCAATGAGATGGGCTGGCGCAGTGGCAGCAGCAATGGACTCAAGCATAGCAACAATTGTGATGAATGTCCTGGACCAGGCAGTGTTTTGTTCTGCTGTGCATAGGGTGGCTATGATTCCGAACTAATTCAACAGCATCTAATAACACTGGCCTGATTATCTAGTAGGTATTTATAAGGTGTTATTTGGTTAATACTTTAAAAGCATACTTTTAAAATGATATTTGACCATGACTTATTAGCTCTCTCTCTAATTTTCTTAGAGGCTGTTGTTGTTGTTGTTGTTAAGTGCTTTCGAGTCAGTTCCAACCCATAGCGACCCTGTACAGGGTTTCCGAGGGTGTAAATCCTTACGGGAGTAGAAAGCCTCATCTTTCTCCCGCGGAGCAGCTGGTAGTTTCAAACCACTGACCTTAAGATTCGCAGCCCGATTCATAACCACTACGCTACCAGACAGAGCTCCTTCTTAGAGGCTAGTTGAGCAAAAACATGATCTGTATTTTTAAGATAAATGGTCTAAAACATCTTTAAGTTATATTGGAAAGGAACATAAATTTAAATGAAATTTTACTTCTACAACCCAGGTTGAGTTAAACGAGGTTATAAACTCCAGCTTATGATCTGTGGATCATCTTCAGAGAAGAGATTCAGGAATAAGAGCATTCCAGGCTTAGCAGCATTCCATCTGCATTGTTTAATTTTCCCACCATTACGTCTGGGAAAAGTACTTCCTGAGAGTTCAGTCTGAGTCCTGTGCTGGCAAGCATACAAGCCTGTAGATCTCAGGAGTACACTCCTGACCTCAGGAGTACACTCCAACAGTGGAGGAAATGTCATTCCATGGACTTAAATGTGATTTTAGGGAAACTCAGCAAGACCCTAGTCTTCATTTCCTAAGGTTTTCTTAACAAAAATACCACAAAGGTGAATTTAAAGAACAGAATATTATTTTCTCACAGTTCTAGAAGCTAAAAGTCCAAATTCAGGGTATCAGGTTTGTCAATTCCATCTGAGGGTTCTGAAAGAGAGACCATTTCATACTGCTGCCCTAGCTCTTAGTGGCCGCCAGCAATTTTTGGCATTCCTTTGCTTCTCCAATATGCATCTGTTTCTAGCATCACATGACACCTACTCCTGTGTGTCTTTTTTTTTTAAGGTGAAACTTCATATTTTCTTTATCTTTTTTTTTAAGGTGAAAATTTATATTTAGAATTAGCCAGCTGAACTCAGTTTGTTGTTATTTTTAGATGCATATGAAAGAGTCAATGGTACTGAAGGAAGAAGTCCAAGGTGCACTGAAGGCATTGGCAAAGAACAATGCTCCAGGAACTGATGGAATATAAAGTAAAATCTTTCAACAAACTGATGTGGCACTGAAGGCAGGAGGCACTCACTCATCTATGCCAAAGAAATTTGTAAGACAAATTTCCAAATTCCTGAATTACTATTTGGAGGAGATTCCAAATTAGCTGGCCTACTGATTGGAAGAGTGACCATTCCAAAGAGAGGTGACCCATAGGAATGTGAAAATCATCGAACAATATCATTGATATCACAACCAAGTAAAATTTTACTAAAGATCATTCAAAACCAGCTGCAACAGTACATGGACAGGGAGCTGCATGAAGTCCAAGCTAGATTCAGATGAGGACACGGAGCAAGGGATATCACTACTAAAGTCAGATGGATCTTGGCTGAAAGCAGAGAAGACTACAAAGATGCTTATCTGTGCTTTATTGACTATGCAAAAGTTTTTGACTGTGTGGATTATGACAAGCTATGCACAACATTGTGGAGAATGAGTAAAACATCTAATTGTGCACATGAGGAACCTGTACATAGACCAAGAGGCAGTTGTTCACACAGAACAAAGGCACACTGAATGGTTTTAAATCAGGAAAGATGTGTTCCAGGGTTGTATTCTATCACCATACTTATTCAATCTGCATGCTGATCAAATAATCTGAGCAACTAGATTATATGAAGAAGAACATGGCACCAGGTTTTGAGAAAGACTCATTAACAACCTGCGATATGCAGATGATACAACCTTGCTCACTGAAAGTGAACAAGACTTAAAATACCTCCTGATGAAGATCAAAGACCACAGCTTTTGGTATGGATTGCACCTCAATGTAAATAAAACAAAATCCTCATCACTGGGCCAATAATTTAAATCATGATAAATGGAGAAAATATTGACGTTGTCAAAGACATCATTTTGCTTAGCTCCACCCTCAGTAATCATGGAAGCAGCAGTCAAGAGATCAAATGATGTATTGCATTAGTCAAATCTGCTGCACAAGACTTCTTTAAAGTTTTCAAGAATGTTAGTTTGAAGACTGATGTGTGTCTGAGCCAAGACATGGTATTTTCAATAGCCACATATGTATGTAAAAGTTGGACAAGAAATAAGAAAGACAGTAGGAGAATTGATGCTTTTGAGTTGTGGTTTTGGAGAAGAATATCAAAGGTACCATGGACTTCCAGAACATGGGAAGCAGCAGTCAAGAAATCAGACGACGTATTGCATTAGGCAAATCTGCTGCACAAGACCTTTTTTAAGTGTTGAAGAGCAAAGATGTCAACTTGAGGACTAAGGTGCGCCTGACCCAAGCCATGGTGTTTTCAATAACCTCATATGCATGCGAAAGCTGGACAGTGAATAAGGAAGACCATAGAAGAATTGATGCCTTTGAGTTATGGTGTTGGAGGAGAATATTGAAAGTGTCATGGGCTGCCAAAAGAACCAATAGATCTATTTTGGAAGAAGTGCAGCCAGAGTGCTCCTTAGAGGCCAAGATGGCCAAATTTCATCTCTTATAATTTGGACATATTGTCAGGAGGAATCAGTCACTGGAGAAGGATATCATGTTTGGTAAGGTGGAGGGTCAGAGACAAAGAGGAAGACCCCCAACAAGATAGACTGGCCAAGTGGCAGCATTGATGGACTCAAGCATGGCAACAATAGTGAGGTTGGCCCAGGATCAGGCAGTGTTTCATTCTGCTGTGCATAAGGTCACTATGAGTCAGTACCAACTCAATGGCACCTAACAACAACAACAACAACAACAACAACAATGGACTATCAGAAGAATAAACACATCTATGTTGGAAGAAGTACAACCAGAATGCTCCTTCAAAGTCAAGATGAACAGATTTCATCTCTTATACTTCAGAAATTTTATCAGGAGAGACCAGTCCCTGGAGAAGGGACATCATGCTTGGTAAAGTGGAGTGTCAGTAAAATAGGGATGAAGGGATGTAACCATGGTAATGAAACGATATTTGATAGGATGAATGTAAAACTTATGTTCTCCCATGTAAACTATCACATAATTCACAATAAAACATAAAAAAAAAAGGGAGACCCCCAATTCAATGGATTAGCACAGTGGCACCACCAAGATTCACAATGATTGTGAGGATGCCACAGGGACACAGTGTTTTGTTCTGTTGTGCATATGAGTTGGTACTGAGTTGATGACACCTAACAACAAGAACATAACTCCTCCCTTAAACAGATGAGGTAACTAAGGCCCAGCGGGGTCTATTTCCTTGGACATCATTACCTACTTACTTTGTGTTACATTACAGATTTCTCATTTCCAAATGAGGACAGCCTTTTCCTGCATTTCCCTTCTCAACATTAAAATTTCTTTTAAATTAAAATACCTATTGAAGGGTGCTGTTGTGGCATTGTAGGATTAGCAATGGACTGCTAACCAGAAGGTCAGCTGTTCTAATCCATGAGCTGCTGTGCTGGAGAATTATGAAGCTTTCTGCGCCTGTCAAGTTTTCTAGCCTTGGAAACACTGCATAGAGTTGCTATTAGTCTGAATGGATTCAGTGATGGTGGGTTTTGTGTGAGCTTATTGAAGGTGTCTACGTTTAAGGTCACCACCCATCTATCAGTTTGTCATACTGTGGTGGCTTGTATGTTGCTCTGATTCTGGAAGCTATGCCACCAGAATACCAGCAATCACCCATGGTGGACAGGCTTCAGATGAGCTTCCAGACTAAGGCAGACTAGGAAGAAGGAGAGATGGACTACTTCTGAATGTTTAGTCACTGAAAATTTTATGAAGAGTGTGGAACATTGTTAGCACCAGAATACTGAAGATTGGAGCATAATGAAGAGCACCAGAATACTGTCCGAGATAGTGACAGATGATGATCTAGAGCTTTCTCACCGATGTAGTCAATAAAGCACATGTAAACATCTTTCTGGTATTCTTAGCTTTCAGCCAAGATCCATCTGACGTCAGCAATGCTATCCCTCACTCCACATCCTTGTCTGAATTCAGCTTGAATCTCTGGCACTTCCCTGTCAATGTACTATTGCAGTCATTTAAAAAATGATCTTTAGCAAAATTTTACTTGCTGATGATATTAATGATCTATGATTTCTGCACTTCTGTGGGTCACCTGTCTTTGGAATATATGTAAATATGACTCTCTTCTAAACAATTGGCCAGGTAGCTGTCTTCCAAATTTCTTGGCATAAATGAGTGAGTGCCACCAGTGCTACATCACTTTGTTGAAAGATTTCAATTTATATTCCATCAATTCCTGGAGCCTTGTTCTTTGCCAATTCCTCCAGTGCACCTTGGACTTCCTTTAATATAATCGGCTTTGGATCATATTCTATCTCTTGAAATGGTTGAACATCATCCATTTCTTTTTGGTACAGTGACTCTGTGTATTCTTTCCATCTTCTTCTTCTTCTTTGTTCTCTATGAAAATAAAATTTAATCACAAAACAGCCCCCGAAGAAAAGTCAGATGATTATGAAGAAATAATTTTGAAGAAAGAGTTCCTTCTGATTACAAATTTAGTATATATCTGTAATGTCTTTGCTTGTTGTTTTGTTATTGAATGCTGCCAAGTCAGTTCCAACTCTAAGAATCCTGAGTAGGATTTCCAAGGAGTGCCTGGTGGGTTTGACCCACTGGTCTTGTGGTTAGCAGTCCAGTGCTTATCCTACAGCACCATAGTAAAATTCTGTCTAGGGTGTTCTTTAGATGGAATTATTTTTCTCCTTCCGTATTCATTGTTTTTCTTCATGATTTAGTTAGAAGAGAAAGTATGCCAATGAAACTCTTTCTAAAGGACCATCTTGATCAAATTGCACACAATTTAATGTACATACCAAAAAGGTGAGGAGTCCTGATGTGGTGCTGTAGGCTAATGCACCAAGCTGCAAAGCCATTTGAACTGCAAGGTCGGCAGTTCAAGCTCACCAGTCGCTCCTCAGAAACCCTATACAGGGTAGCTATGGATCAGAACATACTCGACAGCCCTTAACAGCAAAAACAACAACCATAAAAGGTGAAAATACATTCAAAGTGAGCACCAGTTATAAAGGCAGCCTCCTCAACAACACTTAAAAAACACAAATAAGATAATCCTATGTTTTGCTTTTGTTTCTCCTCATAATGCTACAGCACGTTGGAGAGAACAAAGCCTATATGGCGATATAACACGAGAGATGTTAGAAGACTACCCAAGAATGACTTTCTAAATAGACAAATGTGATTACTAAATTCCTTTCAATTATATCCTATGTGGTTAAACTGGAAAAACAAATACACAAAAAAGCCACACACATCTCCGGGTCAGTTGTTTGGTTTCTATTTCAAGTTGTGATCTGTTGCATTGGTATGAGCTTTGGTGAGACTGCAAAGTCATATTCCGTGCTCATTTTGATGTCATTCACCATCAGACCTTCCCAGAGTTCAATCAGAGGCAGCCCTTTCTTGTCCACGTCAAACACAACCTTTTCAGTAATGATACGGTGGATGTATTGTTTTCCCGCCAGTGGTAATGTACATTTCTCCATTGTTTTATGTGCATTTCCCTTTGCAGAATGCTCCATGGTGACCACAAATTTGCTTTTGGCACTGGACACTAAATCCATAGCACCTCCCAATCTTTTCACCATCTTCCCAGGTATCATCCAGTTGGCCAAGTCACCATATTTAGAAACCTGCACTGCTCCTAGCATTGTAAGGCTGACATATCCGCCTCTAATCATTGCAATCATGTTTGTTAAGGTGGAGGGTCAGAGTAAAAGAGGAAGACCCCCAACGAGATGGATTGGTCAAGTGGCAGCCTCAATGGACTCAAGCATGGCAACAACAGTGAGGTTGGCCCAGGATTGGGCAGTGTTTCGTTCTGCTGTGCATAAGGTCGCTGTGGGTCAGTACCAACTCGATGGCACCTAACAACAACAATGACAATCATTGCAAATGATTCATTGCTGGAGAAATAAGAGGGTCCTGGAAGAGCAGCAACTGTTTCCTTGCCTGCATTGATTAGATCTGAATCAACTTCATTTTTTAATGGATATGAGCCCAAATCCAGGACTCCATTTGCACTTTGAAGAAGAGCAGTCATATTTGGACTGATAAAGTGGCTAGCCAGTAGAGGGATTCCTATGCCCAAATTAGCAAAAATGCCATCTTTAAATTCAAGAGCTGCCCACTTGATGATATGTTCCCTCATGTTATACCCAGCTTTACTAGATTTGGTTTTTCCACCTTCTTCTTTCCAGATTGATCGCCACTCCTCTTCTCATACGTCTCTCCATTTATATGGTGATATATACATGAATCTTAGAAATATGAATGTCTCCTGGGGAACATGACCCAATAGCCACAATTTCTTCAACTCTACCACTGTGATTTCTGCTGCTTTACACATAGGCAAGTTGAAATTCCTTTCACTTTTCCTGAAAAATCATGTTTCCTGTTGGGTCTGCCTTCCAGGCTTCCACTAAAGCAAAATCTCCTATAATTGTTCCTTCCATAATAAAATGCTGACCATTAAACTCCCTCACCTCTCTTGGCTTACTGGCAATGGCAATGGCAATGCTGTCATCTTTGTTGTATTTGATTGGTGACCCTTCCTTCTTATATCAAGGTCCCATATCCTGTGCTAGTGTAAAATGCAGGGACTCCAAGCCCACCTGCATGAATCCTTTCTGCAAGCATGCTTTGCCGTGTCAGCTCTACTTCTAATTCACCAGCAAGGTAGTGTTGTTCAAATTCTGCATTTTCTCCAACATAAGAAGACACCATGTGTTTTATCTGATTGGATTGATGTAAAAGACCCAAGCCAAAGTTGTAAACCCCTGCATTGTTGCTGACTACAGTTAATCCTTTTACTCCCATCTTTAGTAAAGCTCCTATAAGGTTCCCTGGAATTCCACATAGCCCCAAACCACCAACCAGTATCATGGAATCATCAGAAGTGTCTTCTATAACTTCTACTGGATCTCAGTAAAATTTAGTATGGTGATGACCTCTGGTGGAAAAGTAGCAAACACCCCCCTTGGACTAGGCACCCGTGAGCCACGGATGGAGATGCAGAATTGTAGCATGGAGAAAAGGAGTTTGAGAGCTGCCATCTTCAAGACCCTGCTGGATGGGCTTGAGCGCACGCATGAGTGCCTCCTTCCATCTTCTTTTGATGCTTTCTGCATAGAATCCTTCAATACTGCGAGTTGAGGCTTGATTTTTTTTTTCTTCAGTTCTTTCATCTTGAAAAATGCTTGAGAAATATAGAAATTGATCTTCCTTTTTTATTTTCTAACTACAGATCTTTGCACATTTCACAATAATAATTTGTCTTCTTGGGCTACCCTTTGAAATGTTCTGTTCAGTTCTTTTGCATCATTTCTTCCATTTGCTTTAGCATCTCTACACTGTAGAGCAAATTTCAGAGTTTCTTATAAGCTCCTTTTTAGTCTTTTTCTCCTTTCTTGTCTTGTTGATTTTTGCTTTCTTCCTGTATGATGTTCTTCTTGATGTCATCCTACAACTCTTCTGGTCTTTATTCATTAGTACCTAATTAGAAATATGTTCTTGAGATGATTTCTAAATTCAGCGGGGATTTATTCAAAGTGATATTTTGGTTCTTGTGGGTGTGTTTTAATTTTCTTCAGCTTCCATCTGAACTTGAATATGATCAGTTGATGGTATATTTCCCAGTGTGTCCCTGGCCTTGCTTTGGCTGATTATATCAAGTTTTTTTTTTTTTTCACTGTCTCTTTCCAAAGATGTAGTTAATTTGATATCAGTGTATGTTATCTGGTGAAATACATTTATATAGTTATCTTTTATGTTGTTTGAAAATGGTATTTGCAATAAACAAGTTATTGATCTTGCAAAATTCTGTCATGGGATCTCTAACATTGTTTCCTTCACTAAGGCCCCATATTCCAGCTACTGATCCTTCCTCTTTGTTTCTAACCTTTACATTCCAATCACTAATAATTGTCAATACATCTTTATTGCATATTTGCTGAATTTCAGACTGAAGAATTTTATATAATTCTTCAATTTCATCCATACTAGCTTTGGTGGTAAGGAGCTCTGGTAGCTTAGTTGTTTCAAATCGGGCTGTGAACCTCAAGGTCAGCAGTTAGAAACTACCAGCTGTTCCATGGGAGAAAGATGAGGCTTTCTGCTCCCCTAAAGATTTACAGCCTTGGAAACCCTGTACAGGGTCGCTATGAGTTGGAACCGACTCCACAGCACATAACAACAACAACAGCTTTAGTGGTTGGTGCATACATTTGAATAATAGTGGCATTAACTGGTCTTCATTGAAGGTGAATGGATATTATCCTATCACAGACAATGTTATACTTCAAGATAGATCTTGAAATGTTCTTATTTTTAAACGTTTTTGTTGGAGATTGAGTAAAGTTTTACAGGGCAAATCATCAGTTTTACATTCAACAAATCATACACCTTGTTTCATTACAATGATTTTAATCCCCTCCATGTACCATCAGTTACCAATGTTTCTCTCTAGTCACTTTAGCTTTGTTTTTTTAACACTCAGGCATGTATAATAATTTACACCACCAAGTGGCACATTCTGCAAGTCTGCCTCCTGGCTGCCATCTCTTAGTCCCTCACTTCTCATGAATCTAGAGTCCTCTGCCACTCCCTCTCTCCATGTCCTCATCTCTGCCTCCATCTCAGGTGTCACTGCTTCTCTGGATAAGGTTTCTCATTCCATTCCCTTATTTTTGTTACAAAATTTTTACCTTTACAACTGTGAGAGTCACAATCAGTCATGATAAAAATTATTCACTACTGAATCATAAGAATCTTATCCCCATCTCCTTTAACCAGACCCATCTTGACAAGATGAAACCTATTCAGTGTCGACTCTTTCTTTTCCCACACACTATTAAACTAAACTCCCCCTTGAAACCTTGTAAGCCTGTCACTTTAGTGTCTTTATTACACCTTCATTTTAGGTAACTAATGTTTAAGTTGTCCATCCCTATCTGCCCTGTGTACAGAGGGGATAGCACTGATACTTGATGTGAAGACTCCTTCCCTCTCTGCTGGTATTTAGAGTTACTACCTCCATGAGTATAGGTCAAGTTCAACAAATTGTAGCAATTTACCCTAATTTCCTTTACCAGAATTTATTTTATTCTTTTTTTTTTTTTATCTTCCTCTAGTCAAATTCTGATTATCAAGCCATCAAGGCTAGGTCAAATGGGTACTACCTGCAACTTTGGGTGTTCTTGTGTGACCCCTCTCCCAGGTTTGAAATGTTCTTTTGGATGATGAATATGAAGCTATTCCTTTTCAATTTGTCATTCCTGGTATAGTAATCCTATGATTGTTAGATTCATAATGACGAATATTAGTTCATTTCAGCTCATTAATGCCTAAGATAGTGATCTTTATGCATTCCACTTCATTTTTGACAACTTCCAAGTTTCCTAGATTCACGCTTTATATATTCCATGTTCTGGATGGATGGATGTTTCAAATGTTTCTCCTCATCTTGAGTTATGCCCTATGAAGTAGTGAAGCCGCTGAAAGCTTTACTCTGTTTGCATCATCATGGTCAAGTCTACTTTGAGGATATAGCCCTTTTCTAGTCATATTTTAGATGTCTTCCAAACTAAAGGGCTCATTTTCTGGCACTATATCTGACAGTATTCTGGTGCTAGTCATCATGCTTCAATATTGAATATTCTGGTGCTATCTGGCAGTGTTCTACTGCTGTTCATAAGATTTTCAGCATCATACAAGACACCACAGTACAAGAAACTGACAAATGAGTGGTGGTCCGTGGTGGTAATGGACACCATCTAGTTCTTCTCATTTCTGAGTAGTTGAGGCTGTGGTTCTCATGGTTCATTAGTCTTTTGGACTAGTTGCTTTCTTAAGTCTTTGATTTTCTTCACCTGTCTTTGGTCTGGCAAAGGAGACACCAATTGTTGCATCTTAGGTATCCATTCTCAAGCTTTAAGACCCCAGTTGCTACTCATAAAGTAGGATTTTATCCATGTGGATTGTGTTATGCCAGTTGGCCTCGTTGGCTCCAAAATTGTGGTTTTAAGTCCCCATGCCCAATGAGACATTCCCTTAAAGTGCCTGGTTGTGGCTAAGAAATTTTCAGAAATTTGCCCCCTGTAGGCTTATCAATATCCTTAGATATAATTACAGCACATACAAATACATATGTAGAAATATCCTCTGTCAAATGTACGTAAAAACTTGTGAGTGTACTCTTATTTGTCTTGTCTTCCCATACCTGTTCAGCTTGCATGTCCATCTACATATCTACTCATAGACGTTGTTTTTGCTATTATGGTTGGATTGTGTATAATGATACCTATCTCTGTTGTCTTTGACTCTTGTGAACATCTCAATGACTGCCTTTGCCACTGTCATGTGGTGCTGCCCTCCCCCTTGCTGTATGTTGCTTATCCCGTCACCCCTGTTATTGTAACATGTCTACTCTCTCTAGTTAGCAATTAAGTCTTCCTTCGTCTCCCATTCTGGATAACTATTTCAGTGTGTAAACCTTTTCTTGGCTTTTCGTAAGTGTGGTCTCATGCAGTATTTATCCTTTAGTAATTAACTTCTTTCACTTACCATAATGCCCTCCAGTTTCATCACGTTATGAGGTGTTTCTCCAATTTTCATCATTCTTACATTGTGCAGTATTCCACATTCCACCATAGTTCGTTTATCAATTCATCTGGTGATGGATACTTCAGTAGTTTCAATCTGTTTTGCTCTTGTGAATAATGCTGCAATGAACATGAATGTGCATGTATCTGTTTGTACCACAGATCTTGCATTAGGCAAATCTGTTGCACAAAACCTTTATAAAGTGTTGAAGAGCAAAGATGTCAGCTTGAGGACTAAGGTGCACCTGACCCAAGCCATGGTACTTTCAATAACCTCATATGCATGCAAAAGCTGAACAGTGAATAAGGATGACCATAGAAGAATTGATGCCCTTGAGTTATGGTGTTGGAGGAGAATATTGAAAGTGCCATGGGCTGCCAAAAGAACCAATAGATTTGTTTTGGAAGAAGTGCAGCCAGAGTGCTCCTTGGAGACCAAGATGGCCAAACTTCACCTCTCATTTGTTGTTGACTCATAGCGACCCCATGCACAGCAGAATGAAACAATGTCCGATCCTGGGCCAACCTCACTACAGCTGCCACACTTGAGTCCATCAATGATGCCACCTGGACAACCCATCTCATTGGGGGTCTTCCTCTTTTTCTCTGACCCTCCACCTTACCCAGCATGACATCCTTCTCCAGCGACTGTTCCCTCCAGACAATATGTCCAAAGTATGAGAGACGAAGCTCTCAAACTTTGGACATATCATGTTTGATAAGGCGGAGGGTCAGAGAAAAAGAGGAAGACCTTCAACAAGATGAAATGGCCAAGTGGCAGTATCAATGGACTCAAGCATAGCAACAGTAGTGAGGTTGTCCCAGGATCAGGCAGTGTTTCATTCTGCTGCGCATAGGGTTCTTATGGGTTGGTCCAACTTGATGGCACCTAACAACAACAATAACATACCTAGTGACTGGATTGCTGGATCATAAGGTATTTATACTTCCAACTTTTTAAAGAAATACCATAACATTTTCCATAGCAGTTGCACCATTTTGAATTCCCACCAGCAGTGTAAGGGAATTCCAACCTCTCCACACCCAAGCCAGTGTTTGTTTTATTGCGGGGGTGGAAGTGGTCTGTTTTTTTAACTTTGCTACCATTGCTGTGTTGAGATCACATCTCACTGCTATTTGGATTTGCATATCTCTAACATCTAATGATTGCAATTATTTTTTCATGTCTTGGTTAGCTATATGTACATCTTTGGTGAAGTGTCTGTTCATGTCCTTCTTCCATTTTTTAAATTGGATTTCTTTGTTGTTGTTAAAGAATTGAAGTTTTTTATAAATTTGATAGATGAGTTCATTGTCAGACATGTCATTGCCGATTTTTCCCCCACAGCCTATAGGTTCTCTTTTAACTGTTTTGGGAAAGTCTTTTGATGTTAATAGTGTTTAATTTTTAAGAGTTCCCAGTCATCTAATTTGTCTTCTGCTGTTTGTGCATTTTTAGTTTTGTCTGCTAGACTTTTTATGCCACAAATTAAAGCCTCTAAGTTGGCCCCTCATTTTTTCTTTGATGATCTTCATAGTTTTATGTTCTCTATTTTGGTCTTTGATCCATCTTGAGTTTGTTTTTACATATACTGTGAGGTATGGATTCTGTTTGATTTTTCTACAAATAGATAGCCAGCTTTCCAACAGTATTTGTTAAAGAGACTGTATCTTCCCCAGCCAATAACCTTTTGCCTTTTGTTGAAGTTCAGCTGTCCATAGGTGGATGGATTTACATCAGGATTCTCAATTCTGTTTGATTGGTCTATATGCATAGAATGACATTTTTATGTGCAAAATTGATCATGTTCGCTGCTTAAAAGTTTTCCCATTACTCTAAAGTTAAAGATCACTGTTCTTTGGCTATGCATTGTTTGACTACTGAACACTTTATTAGCCTCAGTTAGAACGATCTGGTGTGGTGCTGTAGGATATGCACTGGACTGCAGCCCCATCAGCAATGTAAGTGAATTCGTTCAAACTCACCAGAACTGTTACACAGGATTGCTATGAGTTGGAACCCACTTGATGGCACTTAACAACACAAACAATAACAACAACACTATTTACTCCCTTTGCCCCTGTGTTATAGGCTCTTTGTCTTTTACAAAAGCACCATGCTCCTTTCTGCCTAGTCTTCATTCCTCTTGTTACCTCTGCCCAGAACATTCATTCTTTCCCTTTCCCCCTCCACCTCTTTACTTGATTACTGAATTCCCATTCTTCCAGAATTCTATAGCACACACCTTTTGTTAACAATTTATGGAACAGCAACAAACACACTATCTCATTTGTGTGTGTGTGTGTGTGTGTGTGTGTATATGTATATATATATATTGTTGTTGCTGTTAGGTGCCATCGAATAGATACCTACCCATAACGACTTTATGCACAGCAGAACGAAACACTGCCTGATCCTGAGCCAACCTCACTACTGTTGCCACGCTTGAGTCCATCGATGCTGCCACTTGGCCAATCCATCT
>NW_006408842.1:894283-895605 GCF_000296735.1 Chrysochloris asiatica
AGAGAGAGAGAGAGCTCTGGTAGTGTAGTAGTTACGAATCAGCCTGAGAACCTTAAGGTCAGCAGTTTGAAACTACCAGCTGTTCCATGGGAGAAAGAAGACATGTTCTGCTCCTGTAAAAATTTACAGCCTCACTGCCTGCAGAGCCTCTGCATTACGTAAGACTATAGGTGGAATCCTGAACAGCATCCAGAATCTTCAGAGGTGAGAAATTTCCCCCTAAGAGGACAGACAGACCAGCCTGGAGCAGCTAGAAGAACAGAAGATACCTCTTGAAAGAAAGACTGACAGGAAAAACACAAAACAGACCAACAAATGACTACAAGAACAAGCAAGTTGCCCGCACAGGAGACATCAAGGAAAGGGGTTGGGTTCCCTCAGAGTAAACTCCTTTCCAAGACTAAGACTCAATGGGTATACATGCTCTGATGGGTGACCACGTTCACCACCAACGAGGGAAACAGCTGTAAGGCTGCGAGCTAAGCCCTACAATGGTCAATAGACTCCTATGAAACCAGGTGGAGACCTGGTTGGCCAGTAGTGTGGCAAGACCTGGGGACTCTTGGAACCAGAGTCAGTGACATAGCCATGGAGGACTGGAGTAGAGGGTGAAGTGTCCAGTGGATAAGAAAAGAGGGCATATCCGCAAGAGCACCCACACATGCAGATAATACCCATTTGACCTAGCCTCAATGAATGGGTGATCAGAGCTCAACTAGAAGAAGAAAGAAGAAGAAAAAAAGAGAGTAACCTGATACAATTAGATGAACTTGACCTACACCTATGGATGCAGTAGCTCAAAAGAGGGAACAAATCTTTGCAGCAGAGATCATTCCCACCCCCTCCATATACAGAGTAGACAGGAATGGGCAATTTGGACATTGACTATCCAAAATGGGGGGTTACAAAGGCAAGCAGTGACTGGCTTACAAGCTTTCAAGAGGGAACCTAGATCCAGAGAGCATGGAGCAAGGTAGAATCTTCACTGAGTCGTACCCAATCTGTCTAGGCGGGACTCATTAAAGGAAATGCCGATAAGTCTCTTGTGAAAGGGTGAATAATTGTTACCAAGACTGATTGTGAAGGTTGTAAATATAAAAGTGGGCATTTTGTGGCAAGAAGGCGAGTGATTGACTTTGAAGGCCGGGAGCGGAGGTCCCTGGAACCATGAAGGGAGAAGAGCAGAGAGCAGAACCCTACCCAGAGAGGCAGTGATTCCCAAGATGGAGGCAGAGATGATGGCGTGGAGAGATGGAGCAGCTGGGGACTCAGGACCCAGGGAGGAAGAGGGGCTGTGTACTGATGACGGGGGTGGGGTGGGG
>NW_006408842.1:896490-900998 GCF_000296735.1 Chrysochloris asiatica
AGAGAGAGAGAGAGAGAGAGAGAGATAGTGTGTGATGGTGGTGGTATGCCCCTGAGTCTATTCCAACACATAGCAACCCTGTATAAGTTTCCAAAGCTGTAAATCTTCATGGGAACCGAAACCCTCATCTTTCTTTCACAGAGCCGCTGGTGGGCTTGAACTGTCAACATTGTGGTTCGCCGTCCAGTGCTTACTGTATGGAGTCACCACGCTTATCATATAGCATCAAAGCTATATAAGGAGCTCTGGTAGCATAATGGATTATCAGCTAGGCTGCTAACAGCAAGGTTGGCGGTTTGAGCCTACCAGCTGTTCCACTGGAAGAGATGAGGCTTCTGCTCCTGGGAAGATTTAAACCCTCAGAAACCCTATACAGAGTGGCTATGAGTCTGAACAGACTTGAAGGCACATAACATAACAACAATATATATGTGTGTTGTTGTTGTTGGTAAGTGCAGTCGAGTGGGTCCTTGGAAATCCCATACAAGGTTGCTATGAGTCAGAACTGACTCGAGGGCACTTAACAACAACAACAATATATATATGTGTGTGTGTGTGTGTGTTGTTGGTAAGTGTGGTCAAGTTGGTCCTTGGAAATCCCATACGAGGTTGCTGAGTCAGTACTGACTCAAGGGAAGTTAACAACAATATTCCTTGGAAACCCTATACAGAGTCTCTGAGCTTTGTTAAATGTTGTCTAATTGGTTCCAACTCATAGTGACCCTGTATAATCTTTCCAAGGAGCGGATGGTGACTTTGAATCACTGACCTTGTGGTTTTCAGTTCAGTGTTTATTCTACAGCACCATACTAGGACTCCTCTGAAGGCACTTTTTGTTGTTGTTAGGTGCCATTGAGTAGGTGCCAACCCATATCGACCTTATGCACAGCAGAACAAAACACTGCCCAGTCTTGGGCCAACCTCACTATTGTTGCCACACTTGAGCCCATTGATGCTGCCACTTGGTTAATCCATCTCACTGGGGGTCTTTCTCTTTTTCTCTGACTCTCCACCCTACCAAACATGATATCTTTCTCCAGAGACTGGTCCCTCCAGACAATATGTCCGAAGTATGAGAGATGAAGTTTGGCACTAAAGGAGAATTAATGACTTTGCTTGTAGTCTGTTCTTCCATCTTCAAAGAGAATCACTTCAAACTGGTTCTAGCATCACTTTGCCTTCTCCTCTGGAACTCTGACTCCTTCTGCCCCCTCACAAGGACCCTTGTGGATGCATGTACCACCATGATAATCCAGAATGATCTCCCCATCTCAAGATCCTTTAATCGTGTCTGCAAAGTTCCTTTTGCCATGTAAGATAACATTCACAGGTTTCAGGGAGTTGGATGTGGACATATTTGGGGCGGAGGATGTCATAATTCAGCCTACTATGCTGCCCCTTGTTGAAAACTCAGGATATGGAAAAGTTGGACCGAATTTGGGAAATGAAGAACAGACCAAGAGGTATCATACAGAAGTCAAACCACTGAGGTTTTTTATTCGGTGTGGTGATTTCTTAGCTGAAAGGCCTTGTGTAAATTCATCCATGTCTTCAGGTCCCCTCTGTAAAATGTCAGGGCAAAAGCAGGGATAGAGGAACTCTGATGGTGCAAGGGCTAAGTGCTCAACTGCTAACCTTTAGCAGTTCAAACTCATCTCATGGCTCCTTGGAAGAGAGAGCTGGTAATCTGCTTTTGTCAAGATTATAGCCTAGGAAAACCTCTGGGGCAGTTCTGCTCCATCACATGGGATCACTGTGAGGAGAAAATCAAAGCAATGACACCTAACAACAACAACAACAAAGCAGGGATCATATGAGAGGGCTTCAAAAAGTTCCTGGAAAAATTTCATTATCTTTTAATTGTATTTTTCCATGAACCTTTAAAAGACCCGTGATGTGCCAGGATGCTCTTTTTACATTCCCACATAGCTTCAGGGACACCAAATCAGCCTTGGAGAAGGTTTTAAGATTCCATATCTCGCTACTATAAAAGACAAAAGGCTTCTTATTGTTAACAGGACTTTTTTCCTCCCGTTACAACTTGATCTCAATTGGTGGGAAAGCAAGAGGAGAGGAAGTTGGGAGACAGAAGCAGGTTGTGTATGTCACATAACAAGCTCTGCACACATCTGCTTTTATAAATTATTCAAATGTGAGCACAAACAGAGTGCCCTTGAAATAACAAACAGAAAAAATCTAAAAACGGAGCAATATATCAAGATATAACCATCAATAAAGAATAATAAAAGGGAAACAATAAAAAAGCTAAAGTTACTGTCCATGCGTTTGGCTCAGCTGATTATATTCTAGATAACATAAGAGCGTAGTGGTTAGGAATCGGGCTGCGAACCTAAAGGTCAGCGGTTCGAAACTACCAGCCGCTCCGCGGGAGAAAGATGAGGCTTTCTACTCCCGTAAGGATTTACACCCTCGGAAACCCTGTACAGGGTCGCTATGGGTTGGAACCGACTCGACGGCACTTAACAACAACAACAAAGCAAAAAGGAAGGAGTCCCAGTATGGCAGTGTGGGTTCATGCACTGGACTGCAAGTGCTGTTTGAACTGCAAGGTCAGCAGTTCAAGCTCACCAGAGGCTCCTTGGAAACTCTACATAAGGTCGCTATGGGTCAGAACAGACTAAAGGCACTTCACAACAACAGCAAGCAAAAAGGATAGCCAGGGTCAATAGTAAATTACACAGTCATCTAGATGAAGAATTTCACAAAGGACAGAAATCAAGGACTTGTTTCCTAGTGTGAGAAACATTGTCCATACCAACAAATGCTCAACTAATCCAGTCTATACTCAAGATCGAGGTTTTCTTTATTTGATTTTGCAAAATCAGGCACCCAACCCAGCAGACACGGACAGATGCACTCATGACCCGCCACAGATAGTTTTTATTCTCATCTCCTCCAAAAATCCCCTCCTCCAGTTCCTGTTCCCCATATACAATTCTATGGTATGTCCCATTTTCCCTCCCCACCAGAGAAGCCAAAATGGCTTGCCCAGGATCTTAATGACTACATGCTTCTTATTAAAATTTCCTAGTCCTAGAAAAGCCTGCTTACATATTCCTGGAGGTAAATCAACAACCTGTCTGCCAGGTCTAGCAATCTCATGAATTTCTGAAGATGGACTATGCCCACAAGAGTTAGTTCTCCCACTAGTATGTCTTTCAGCCTAGCTCAATGCCTGGCAAAGAGTAGATTGCCATTGTTGTGAAGTGCCATCGAGTCGAGTCAGTTCTCACCCATAGTGACCCTGAGGAGTGGCTGGTGAGCTTGAATCACCAATCTTGCAGTTCAAACCGACTTTGCAATCCAGCTCCATTAACCCACAGCACCACACCTCAATGAATAATGAGTTGAATTAATCTTCTGCAATGGTTCATAATAAAGTGAATACATGCATGTGATTTGAGGAAGATAAAGTAGATATATTCCCAGGTATGTTTAGAGGCAGTGAGCCAAAGGAAGCTCTATGTGTGGAGTGTGAACATACTAAAAATTTAACCACAGAAGACTTTCAAGATAGATCCTAAGTTTCTTTGTTTTTTTAACACAGAATATATAAAATAAATAAATGCATCAACTCATGAACCTCATATAGTTAATTTCAACTCATAGGGACCCTATAGAGTAGAACTGCCCCCATAGAATTTACAAAATTGTAAACTTTACAGAAACGAACCGCCACATCATTCTCCCAAGGCGTGACTAGTAGGTTCAAACATCTGACCTTTTGCTTAACAGCCAAGTGCTTAATTACTATGCCACCAGGGCTCCATGTAAGGACATAGAGATAAAAATTTGATGGAGAAGGAACTAGTAAAAATAAATATAAAAAGTGAGCTTGGACATGAGACCACAACAGCAGGAATGAAAAGTGTCCATAGAAACAACCTATGATGTTGGAAGGGATTATCAGGGGAGATTAAAAAAAACATTGAAGGAGGGAGTTTGGTTTTGGTTTTACTAAAGTCCTAGTGCCCCCTAGTGGGTAAATTGGGCAGCCTCATATTGTGCAGTGATTTCTCTTTGGAATGAAAATTGCTTCTGATTCCCTTTATACACCTTGGTTACCATGTTTCTTTTTACTAAGTGTTTTCTATTTCCTTTGCTCTCAAGTCACAGCCCTTTGATCGCTGTAAATAAAGCTGTGAGCTCTCATTACCCCAGCAGTGAGGACAAATGCACGCTTGATATTTCTGCTTCTGTTTAGTCCCAGACCATGAAAGAAAACACTTGAAATGTGTTAAGTAGATCCAAAAATTTACACCAAAAAAGTTGGTCTGACATTTAAATAACCCTAACTTGAGACGTTTTCCCTAATTCTGAATTTTGATAAGTCCTTAGAATTGACTTCCATTCGTCTGAAGAATACCTGGCAAGAATTCTGATTAAAATAAGGGTGGAGGGGAGTGGTTACAAAGCATCCATCAGCACCAAGGTAAGGAGAGTGTAGGTAGACCCAAAGTTTTGTTTTTCATCCGTCCCTAGAACAT
>NW_006408842.1:901131-913582 GCF_000296735.1 Chrysochloris asiatica
TAAGCTTGGGCTACCTGGACTATACAAGTGGTATTAATGTGTGTGACGTCAGCTTACCAGTGGTATGCCCTGTTTAGCTGGAGGGAGCTCTGGTAGCGTAGTGGTTACGAATCGGGTTACGAACCGCAAGATCCGCAGTTCAAAACTACCAGCTGCTCCGCGGGAGAAAGATGAGGCGTTCTGTTCCCGTAAAGATTTACAGCCTCGGAAACCCTGTGCAGGGTCGCTATGAGTCTGAACTGACTCCATGGCACATAACAACAACAACAAACACCAAAGCAGAGGGCAACAATTCAAGGCAGAATTCTGTTAAGTAGAAACCTGACAGACACCAGATAAAACGCTTAGCTAGTTAACCAAGAGGGAGTGGTTACGTTTGTACACTCAATAAAAGTCTATCATCTGATTTAGGATCTGGGCCACAATAGTTTAAAAAAAAAAATAAAGAGGGGATCACATATTTTCAGACTATCTTTTATCAAATGGACCTAATTTTAAAGAAAAATTGGGAGTGAGGAAGAAAGAAAAAAGATTCCTAATTGCAGTTTTAGGAATAAGAAAGGAAGAGGAGACGGAAATCAAAGCAGACTTTCTCCTGCAAAATAGGAAAATTGTCTGGTGGGCTCTGCTGCTGCCTTACTCTCATCGGCAGCTGGCGCGGAGGGGTTCAGCACCTCGGAAAGCGTCCGCTCTTTCCCTCCCAGCACTCCTGCAGGCACGCATGCTCCTTGGGCGTCCGCCGAAACTATAACTCCTGGAGTGGCGCTCGCAACTCACCAAGAGTTGACTACAAAGGAGAGACAGATGCGTGGGACAGACCTCCAGCCAGTCAAGCAAGGTAGACGGAACGCACCGACCTCTCTTTTTCTCTCAAAGGACAGAAACCTCGCACAAGCAGTAGCAGAGGAGGCCGACAAAGGCAGATGAAAAGAGAAGCTGGAATCGAGCTCTAGAGTAGCTGGGTGGGTTGCGCACTATAGCCCTGGTGACGGCAGGAATCGGAGGGGGTTCTGAGTCTGAATGGTACAAAAGGGACCGGCCTGAGAGTTCCTGAGCTGGCAGACAAACCGCCTTACAAGCTGCACTCCTTTCTCCGGTAGATCCTGAGCGCTACTTCAGCACGCAACGCGGCGCTCTGAGCGCGGGCAGCCAGGACGTGCGGGGCTTCGGTTCTGGACGTTATCTTCAGCGGCTGCTTTCAACGTACCCCCACCCTGCGCCTCCGCCCCTGAAGCAACATCTGGGACAAGCGGGACTTCCTTGTATCTTGTACACCCCGAACATGACCTAGAGGCCACTGCGCACCAGCCATGGTAGCCACCGTGAATGAAACGACTGGCGGTGGTGAGCTCCCAGATTTCCTTACTCTGTTCCCCGTCCTTCTAGAGGCGGGCAATGTGAGTGGCAACGGGTCGCTGCAGTTCAAGAATTTGTGGTGGGATTTGGGGCTAGAATTGCCGGACCGCGCGGGCAGCGGGGAGGGGCTGCGGGTCTTCATCATTGTGGTCTACTCAGTGGTTTGCGCGGTGGGGTTGGCCGGCAACCTGTTGGTGCTCTACCTAATGAAGAGCAAGCAGGGCTGGCGCAAGTCTTCCATCAACTTCTTTGTCACCAACCTGGCACTGACTGATTTCCTGTTCGTGCTTACCTTGCCAATCTGGGCGGTGGAGAGCGCGCTTGACTTCAAATGGCCCTTTGGCAAGGCCATGTGTAAGATTGTGTCCATCATGTCGTCCTTAAACATGTATGCCAGCGTCTTCTTCCTTACCTCCATGAGCGTGGCGCGCTACTACTCTGTGGCTTCAGCTCTCAAGAGCCACCGGACCCGAGGGCACCGCCGGGACTCCTGCTGCGGCCGGAGATTGGAAAGCAGCTGTTGCTTCTCCACCAAGGCGCTGTGCGTTTTGATCTGGGCCTCGGCCACGCTGGCCTCATTGCCCAATGCCATCTTCGCCTCCACGACCAAGGTGCTAGGCGAAGAGTTGTGCCTGGTGCGCTTCCCGGACCAGCGGCGGCCCGGAGACGGGCAGTTCTGGCTGGGCCTCTACCACACGCAGAAGGTGCTGCTGGGGTTCGTGCTGCCATTGGGCATCATCAGCCTGTGTTACTTGCTGCTGGTGCGCTTCATCTCCGATCGCCGCGTGGAGGCGGCCCAGGAAGGGGTCGTGGCGCCGGGCAGAGGCCTGGCTGAAGCCAGCGCCCGGAGACGGTCCAAGGTCACCAAGTCAGTGACCATTGTGGTCTTGTCCTTCTTTCTGTGTTGGCTGCCCAACCAGATGGTCACCGCCTGGGGCATCCTTATCAAGTTCGACGCCGTGCCCTTCACCAACGAATACTTCCTCTTCCACCAGTACGCCCACCCTCTGAGCGTGTGCTTGGCTCACTGCAACAGCTGCCTCAACCCGGTCCTCTACTGCCTGGTGCGCCGAGAGTTCCGTAAAGCGCTCAAGAGTCTGCTGTGGCGCATCGCGTCGCCCTCGCTCACCAGCATGCGCCCCTTCACAGCCACCACCAAGCCCGAGCCCGAGGAACAGGGGCTGCAAGCTCTGGCACCGATCCACGCGGCCACGGAGCCCGACCTACTCTATTACCCGCCGGGCGTTGTGGTCTACAGTGGGGGACGCTGCGACCTGCTGCCCAGCAGCTCCACCTACTAACGCTGTGGAGGTTGAGGGCGCGCGGTGGCTTCACCAGAAAGGAAAGGAAAGGGCGGGTAAGGGGAGGCTGACGAGGCCCCTTCGTGAAGCCAAGGATGGAGGGAAAAACAGTGAGACAGTCCCTTGTTTGGTGGGGAGAGATGTGAGACCAGGTGGAGAGAACAAAGAGGACAAGATCTGCCCTAGAGCGCCTGACCACCAGTTTTCGGCGGGGCCCCTCCACACTCCACATCATCCTTTCCTTAAGCTATTCACGTTTAAGTGTGGGGACGCGCCAAAGAGGAGATGAGCATCAGGAAAGGTGAGAAGTGGGGCGTGAGGGGGGACTCAGTCAGGTGGCATGCGCGGACGATTGAGTGCATTTATTGCAGCGATTTTACCTAGCCCTGGGTTAGGGTCTCAGGGTGCATCCAGCCCGGGCGCCACCCGCCCAACAAACCTCTCCTTTGCGCCTTGGCTTTCGAGCCTGACTTTTGCTCAAAGACTTGCCGTGCGGGTGCCCCTGGAACCTAGAATTCGGAGGCAAGAAACATTTTCGGAGTTGAGAGAAAGATGACATTCTTCGTCTGCCCAAGGGAAAATGGCGATGCAGAAGCACTTCCTACGTGACCATGAATCCCGTATCAGCCTGCACTGGCAGGTCGAGACTCTTTTCACTGTCCCTGCGATCAGATATCGCTGGAGGCAAAACCTCCGTTGTGTGGGACAGCGACTTGTTGGGAGGTGGCATCGCTGCAGGGGGGAACGAACGCTGTGTGATTACTGAGGCTCAGTAGACAGACCTCTTCAGGTTGCTGCTTCTGGAGGAAAAGGGGGCTCGCGTTGGTAAACGAGTAGGAAGCAGATAGTCCCATCCGTTGGGAGCTTGGGGCCCTGTTTCCTGTGAGGGCTAGTTACATTCCTGAAGAAACTGTGTACTTTTGTTCCATGAGCTGCAGGTGAGCTGGGCACCTAAGCAACGTGAAAAACTCAGAACAGATGGTTTCTGGGATCCCGTGAGCCTCCGCAGCCTCTCCCATTTCATTCTTTAGGAATCAGGAAGCTCCTTTGACAGAGTTTGACTGATGCCCTGGACCATCGCATAGAAAAGCACTGCTGCTGTATACTGTCAAGTTAGTTCCAACTCATAGCGACCCTGTAAGAGGTTTTAAAGGCTGTAAATCCTACAGGGGCAGAAATCCTCATCTTCAACTTCCCGGGTTTGAACTGCTGATGTTACGGTTAGCATTGTACACATTGTACTACCAAGATTCCTGGCATCACTTGCTTTTCTGCATAAGCCGACAAATAAAGTTAATCGAGAGGGGTGGCTAGGTGACTTCATTTGGAGACTTATGTAGAAAAGCCAGATACTGTAAAAATGTGCAGAGTTCCTGAAAACCCATTATCTAGAAGCCAGAGTCTGAACTTCCAAGAATAAGTGTAGGACGGGAAAGGAGACACAAGACCTTGAACAAATTTATTTTTAGCGCACATCGCATTTTCCTAAAGAGAAAAGCATCTCTTAGAGCCTGTTGTGAAGAATTACCAGCAATTCCTGCAGTTGGGTTCTTAGTTGCTCATGTTGCTGACAAGAGAAGGCTGTGGGTGAGAAAGCCCACCGGACACTTACTTTAGTCAAATTCCATTTATTCTAAAGAATGCTTTCCAGGTTGAGCATGCATAGTAAATTCTTTCCTAATCCCTAGTCTATGGGATGCCTCTGAAAATTGTCTCCCAGTTCTCAGACCTGATTGCTGCAATTTAAGGCTTCAAGATCATCACAAGACCTTTTCTTGAGGCTGCTCAGGAAACTGGGGTCAAACATTAAATATCCATTACCATGTCAGCTTTCAAACAATGGCAACATTGTTCGGTGGTAAAGAAACCAGCTAGGCAGATATACCTACTGGGATGATTCTTTCAGTACAATAAATAATTGTTATAAATCCATGTCTGCTGAAACAGACTCTTTGAACTGTCAAACTGTTGAGTAATTTGTTGGATATTTCCTATAGTGTATGGAACGGAAATTTAAGACCCCAATGTAGGCTCTGCATGTCCCTGCAGCATTCTTTGTTTGACTTTCTGTAACACGACACAGTGCAAATGCTTAGTAATTAATGAATAATCATACTTTGACACAAAAACAAAGGCTGCCTGGCCTCATTAATCCTGAGTGGTCTGTTTTAGAAAACAGAATAGCATTTTTGTTTAGTAGTTGAATTGTTCTTTCTTAACCTTTGGATAGGAGTCCTGGTGTGGTGCTGTGGGTTAATATGCTGGACTGCAAAGTCGGTTTGAACTGCAAGGTCCATGGTTCAAACTCACCAGCTGCTCCTCAGAAACCCTGTGCAGGATGCTATGCATCGGAACCAACTCGACAACACGTAATACCAACAACCTTTGGTTAGCAAATATTTTGATATTAAACAGTAAGCAGGCCAACAGAGACTGAAATGTGAACTACCACATCCTCCAAATGCAATGTAGCTAACAAAGGAAATACTAAGAAAGAAAATGCCAGTATTAATTTATAACCTTACTGAGTTTCTTTAACTCTTTGTTAAAACAACTTACTGTTTGAATTTTGACTATGAGATGATGTGTGGTCAGCTCAAAGTTCTTAGGAAAGTATCTTGAAAGGCACACTTCTATTGTGATGTTGTTGTTGCTGTTAAGTGCCATCAAGTCAGTTCTGACTCCTAGTGACTCTGTGTAAGGTTTCCACAGAACTTGGTAGGGGAGAGGGAGGACAGAAGACTGGAGGAGAGAGAGTATGTCATTCAAAAAGAGTGAGATGATTTCATTTGGAGGTGAAAATATGAATGAGCATGTTGTTGTTAAGTGCTGTTCAGTCAGTTCTGACTCACAGTGACTTGTATAGGGTTTCTGAGGAGCAGCTGGTGGGTTAGAACTGACGACCTGTGGTTCACAGTTCAGTACTGATCCTACAGCACCACACCAGGAGCATAAGGGGACCTAAAGGAGATCAGGAAATTAAAAGAGGTGAGTGAAGCTCAGAGGTTGAGAAGTGAAATGATAACAAAGAAAGTCAAGCTTGGTCGGGAAAGCACCAGAGTGGGAAAACAGGCAAGAGCTTGGAGTGACGGGTACCCTGTAAGAAAGCTGTGTACCCAGCAGGTGGCGAGAGTGAGCAGGAAAGAGTGACCACTTCAATGTGAGCCCCTGGCCTTCCCTCACCCCTTCCCACACACAGAAACCTGAAGGAGCCAGATTCACAGAGGTACTCTGGATGCCCTACCTACACCCCTAGTACTGCACTAGTTACAGGTGTGAAAACCAGATAGCAGCAGAAAGCAGGCTCACTGAACAAAAAGGAGAATTGTAGCACTGACCTGGGAACCCACACGGGGGCAGGAGAAAGACAGTGTACGTGAGAACTGGGAACCAGCTTCCTTCTGAGATCATCAGAGAAATTAGAAGGAGAGGAAACTGCATCGCAGAAGACAACAGATTCACTCTCTGGTTGTGCTTTTAGGCTGGTAGACTTTGGGACTGTCACAGTCAAGACCCCTATGCTCTTCCCCCTCCAGCGGCAACCCTCCCACATGGCAAGCAATTCGCAGAGTCATTTGGAGTCTGTGTCCCACCCTTCCACCTTGTTGTTGACCTGAGACTACAAAATTTTCCATCCAAATAGCCCTGAGTGAGTCCTTTCCCAAGTCTGTCCTCACAAAGGCAGGAAGTGCCAGTGAGTCCATGCACCCAGATCTCAGGACGGGCTGAAGGTGGCTATTTGCAGGTATGGTGAAGGGGGAAGTGGGGCTGGTAAGTTATGGTTATACTTTGTCGTTACTCACACCAAACTGCACACAAGGATTTGCATAGTACTGCACAGAGCGCAGAGAGGTCCAACAATGAACGGATTAGGGGATGGGATGTAGACCATGGATCTCTAGTTTTACTCTTGTTTTTGTATGGGGTCAGTGCCATTGGATGGGTTCCGTATAGGGTTTCTGAGGAGTGGCTGGTGGGTTTGAACTGCTGACCATGTGGTTAGCAGTCCAGTGTTTATACTACAGCACCACACCAGGATTCCACACTTACCTTAGACTCTGTAAGTGTTAGGGGTAGGCACGTCCCCCTTATCCACCCAGAGTCTTATGAAAGGGGACTCAGAACCTTCCCAAGAACCAGAGCACCCTTCCTCTTCTCAGGACCCCTATCCCAATGAACTGATACTTCAAAGGCTGGTCATCCTTTCTACTGGGCACAAGACCAACATCCAAAACCCCAAGTACCTCTGTTCTCAAAGGCAGCTCATTTTTTTTTCTTCCAGATTCCCTTCCACCACCAAAAGATTCAGTAAGATAGAAATTCCCCTAAGACGATGATTACACTGCCAGCCTCAGAAGCCGAGGCAAGAGCCATAGAAATGTGTTGATAGGTAAAAAGCCCTGTGGGGATACTGACACTAGTCAGACCACATTCTAAACAGTGCAGGCAAATCTTTAAGGACTGGAGCAGATCAGGATGAGGACACAAGATGATGAGCCTTAAACAACAGTGACATTGTTTATCAAGCATGGACCAAGTGCCAACCACCAAATCAAGGGCTGTCCATCCAGGGAACCATTCAAAATCCAGTTCTGCCTACCTTCAGATGAATAATGTAGCCCCTTTCAACCTTCTTTTCCTCATCCACAAATGGAGATCTGTAACACTACCCACTGTCAAATAAAACATCTGGAATAGTAGTAAGCAGTAGAAGGAAACCGAAGACTCACAAAGTACAAACTAGTAGATTCATAATCTACACAGAACAGAGCCTTTTCCAGTCTGAGACCAGAAAGCTCCCACTACTGACTCTTCTGATCAGGGTCATAATAGAGGGGCCTTGAATGGAAGAAAAGTATGGAACAGAATCTTAAATTCCTAAACACAACAGAAAAACCAGATGTACTGTACTGGTTGAGATTGGAGGACTTCCCCAAACTATTGCCCTCAGATATCTCTGTAAACCTTGAAGCAAAACTAGCCTCTGAGGTCACTTTGTAGATAAATAATGGATTGGCTCACACAAAAAAAGAATATTACCCATGAGTACCATTCTTTAAGAAAAAAATCATCTATATGAGACCAAACAGTGAACAATAACTTTAAAACAATGATAAGAATGTAAATTACACTAGACGAGGGACAACAGAATCGACAGAGTGGAAAGTTTGAGAATGTTTGTGGATTGTGAAAAATGTAGCCAATGTCATTGAAAAAATGCATTGAAATTACTGAATGAGAACTTAAACTGCTGTGTAAGCCAGTGAAACACATTTTTTTTTTTTTTTTTAAAGAACAGTGATAAGTGCTCAGATGGTACCATCTACTACTAATCGCTACAACTCTCTGAGATGGGAATTATTATTTCAGCTGTACAGATGAGCAAGTGAGACTTGAGGGCTTATGTTGTTTGCTGGAAACAGACAAAGTCCAGACTTAGAACCGGCCTGGCTCTAGAGTTCACAATCTCTCTGTCTTTAAGCCAAGCTCTTTTGAGGCTGTTGAAATCCTGAGCACATGAGAAGCAGTTGAAGGGATAGAGCTAGACAAAAACTGTTTAGCTTAGAAAGGAGATGATTGTAGGAGAAATGGGAAGACTAGCTTTAAAAAATGACTCCACAGGCTAGAGAAAATGGTTTCCACAGTGGGCCAATGAAATGACTTATTTTAAGGTAATACATTCCCCGGCATGAGAAGATGTTCCAGCAGCCTTGGTGGGGAGATCATCAAACAGAATATTTGAAAGACTTGTCAATTTTATGGCAAATATGGATTCTTGCTGTGGCATTGTAGGATAAGCACTGGCCTGCAAACCACAAGGTTGTCAGTTCAAACTCACCAGCTGCTCCTCAGAAACCCTGTACAGGGTTGTTATGAGTCAATTCAATGGCATTTAACAACAAAACGGAGACTATGGGTCACAGACGATATTTGGATCTTAGGTTTGTTTTTTTTTTAAAGCACGTCATAGAAGAAATCTAAGCATATAAATACATTAGCCTATCTCTCAGGTCTGACATGTCCTGTGGAGAACAAACCATGCCTCCCCTGCACTAAAATGACATGAGAAGAGTGTGTGTAGGTAGATGGTACCAAACACACACACCAATGATAGAGGCCTTGCCCACTCTGGTGTAAGACAAAGGATGCCTAAACGATAAGATCATTGTACAGAGATTAGAAGTGAGGCACATCAATGCATTTTCCTTATTGACAATATGTTTCACTGCGTCTGAGGTTAAGGTCAATGTCTCTTTATTGACTCAATCCACGTATCTCACAAAGAGAGCCACAAAGCAACAGCCGATCAGTGCCACCGCAGAGGCTGTGATCACCACAACGACAACACTTCCAGCAGTGTTGACCAGAAAGCCCAGACTACCTCCAACCAGTATCTGAGCCAGCTGGACCATGCAGGTGAGGGCAGCACAGTCCACGCCCTTTCCCCTCCTGATGCTGTCTGGGTCCTCACTTGGAGCCTGCCATCTCTGCAAGGGAAGTAGAGAAACAGCATTGGATTTGATGGATCTGGCAAACTGACTGGGAGAGAGCCACATAGACTTTCAGATCTGTGTGTCATATGCCTCTGTTACTACTAGAGGTAAGTCCCTGACTTGCGACAGGGTTCTGACTTAAGTCAAATAACATATCTATTTTATTTTATTTTTTTAGTTTTTAGTTTTCATTATTTTTGCCTTTTATTATCAGTGTCTTTATAAATCCAATTTTCAATTGTCTTTTGAGGTTGGAAACATTACATAAAAATGTACAAATTTGTTTTAACATTGTATGTCAAACATGTTACTGATAACAACAAAAATATCTTGCAGACAGTCGTAACTGCAGTTTGGTATGACAGTCACGACTGTGGGATAAGTCAAGAGCAACCTGTACTCAAATCTGTTGTGTACAAAAGCAGTCGGAAATAACATACAAACCAATTAGCTTGATGGACAATGAAATCTGAGTTCTGGGTAATTTTCACTTACCACAATAGATGAAGGGGCTTCAAAAGGTTTGTGGAAAAATTCTATTATCTTTTCATTCCAGCTTTCCATGAAGGTTTTGAGGCTTCTGGTAGTGTAGTGGTTACGAATCGGGCTGCGAACCTTAAGGTCAGCGGTTCGAAACTACCAGCCACTCCGTGGGAGAAAGATGAGGCTTTCTACTCCCGTAAAGATTTACACTCTCGGAAACCCTGTACAGGGTCGCTATGGGTCGGAACCGACTCGACGGCACTTAACAACAACAACAACAACATCTTATCCTTTAGATTTTTCAACCATTTAAAATCTTTAAATAGTTCTTTGCTGTTGTTGTTAAGTGCTGTTGAGTCAGTTCTGACCCATAGCCGACTGTATAGTGTTTCTGAGGAATAGCTGGTGGGCTCTAACCACCAATCTTGTAGATCAAACTGTCTTTACAGTCCAGCATATTAACCCACAGCACCACACCAGGACAACACAAACCTATAAAGTGAGGACCTTGTTTTACTTTTTCCATTTAGCTGATGGTTGAATTGAGATTTTTAAGAGTTTGAGTGATGTTTTCTATACTATTAAGGTAAAAATACACAGCACAGAACTCTGCATATTATATTTTGAGTAAGAAGGGGAAAAGAGATAACTTGTTGTTGTTAGGTAACATCAAGTCAGTTCCGACTCATAGTGATCCTATGCACAACTGAACAAAATATTGCCTAGTTCTGTGCCATTCTCACAATTGTTGTTACTCCTGAGCCTATTGACAATATGACTGAAGTATGAGAGACAAAATCTTTTCACACTGACTTCTAAGGAGAATTCTGGCTGTCCTTCTTCAAACACTGATTTGTTCTTCTGGCAGTGTATGGTACCTTTAATATTCTCCTCCGACTCCATAACTCAAATGCATCAGTTCTTCTACAGTCTTCTTTCTTCACTGTCTAACTTTTACATGCATATGAGGTTATTGAAAAGACCATGACTTGGGTCAGTCACACCTTAGTTCTCTAACCAGTTCCTTTGCTCTTGAACATTTTAAAGAGATCTTGTGCAGCAGATTTGCCTTTGATTTCTTGATGGCTGCTCCCATGATGCTGATAGTGGATCCAAGCACAATGAAGTCTTTGATAATTTCAATCTTTTCTCGATTTATCATGATGTTTCTTATTGCTCCAGTGGTGAGGATTTTTGTTTTCTTTACATTGAGGTGCAACCCTTACCAAAGGCTGTGGTCTTTGATCTTCAACAGGAAGTATTTTAAGTCCTCTTCGTTTTCAGTAAGCAAAGTTGTATCATCTGCATAGCACTGGTTGTACATTAGTCTTCCTACAAACCTGATGCCATGTTCTTCTTCATATAATCCATCTTCTCAGATTATTTATTTACTCAGTGCACAGATCAAATAAGTATGGTGAAAGAATGCAACTCTGGTGCACACCTTCCCTGATTTTAAACCTTTCAGTGTCCCCTTGATCTGTTTGAATGACTGCCTCTTGGTCTGTGTACAGGTTCCTCATGAGTTCAATTAAGTGTTCTGGAATATACATTCTTTACAATGCATGTCACGAGCCACACAGTCAAAAACCTTTGAATAGTCAGTAAAACACAGATAAACACTTTTCTCGTATTTTCTACTTTTAAAGAAGATTCACCTGAGGTCTTCAATGATGTTTCTCATTCCATGTCCTTGTCTGAATGAAATATGAACCTCTGGCAGTTCCTTGTCAATGTTATATAATTATTTGCAGTATCTTTTAAATTCTATTTAACCAAAATTTACTTGCACGTGATATTAATGATACTGTCTGATGATTTCCACATTCCATTGGGTCACCTCTCTTTGGAATAGGCACAAATATGATTCTCTTCTAATCAGTTGGCCAGGTAGCTGTCTTCCAAATTTCTTGGCACACATGAATGAGTGTCTTCAGTGCTGCATCATTTTGTTGAAAGAGTTGGATTCCATCCATTCCTGGAGTCTTGTTCTTTGCTAATGCCGTCAGTGAACCTTGGACTATTTCATTGAGTCTCGTTCAGATACTACCTCTTGAAATGGTTGAATATCAACTATTTCTCTTTGGTACAGTGACTGTGTATAATCCTTCCATCTCTTTTTGTGTGTGTGTGCTTCTGCATCTTTCACTATTTTGCCCATGGAATTCTTCAATGTTATAAGTCGAGTCTTGAACTTTTTCTTTAGTTCTCTCAGCTTGAGAAATGATGAGTGTGTTTCCGTTTGGTTTTCTAGCTTCAGATCTTTGCACATTTTATTTCAATATTTGGCTTTCTGTTCTCAAGCTTCCCTTTGAAAAAATCTATTCAGTTCTTATATACCCCCATTTCTCCCATTTCCTTAACATATCTATGCAGAAGAGCAAGTTTCAGAGTCTGTTCTGACATCCATTTTGATCTTTTCCTTCTTTTCAATCTTCTTAATGACCTTTTGCTTTCTTTCTGTAAGATGTTCGTGATGTCATCCCTCAGGTCTTCTGGTCTTCGGTCTTTAGTGTCTAATGCATCAAATCTGTTCTTCAGATGATCTCTAAATTCACATGGGATATGTTCAAGGTCATATTTTGGCTCTCATGGACTTATTTTCATTTCCTTCAGCTTCGCTGTGAACTTGCATATGAATGAGCAATTGATATTATATTTAGCTGTGCAGGAAGGGAGTAGTTAGGAGAGCATGTGACCAGGGAGGGATGGGAGCCATTGCTCAATGGACACTTTTTAATGATTTTATTGTTCAGCCATGTGGTTCTATTTGTTGTTGTTGTTAGGTGTCATCGAGTCGGTACCGACTCATAGCGA
>NW_006408842.1:914125-922138 GCF_000296735.1 Chrysochloris asiatica
AAAGCTATGCCACCTGTATTTTAAATTCCAGCAGGGTCACCCAGGATCGGACCAGGATCAGACAATTTTTCATTCTGCTGTGCATAAGGTCACTACGAGTCGGTGCCGACTCGATGGCACCTAACAACAACAACAACAGGGTCACCCATGGTGGACAGGTTTCAGATGAGCTTACAGGCAAAGACAGACTAGGAAGAAACAGTGAGAACTACTTCCGAATCTTTAGTCACTGAAAACCTTATGAATAGCAGAGAAACACTGTCAGATACGGCTCTATTAGTGCATCTAAAATGAAACAAAAGTTTTAAATAATACTTAATAATTAAATAGCATTCCTAGTGCTATACAGGTGAAAAATGGGGGAGGCAGGATTTGAATCCAGCCCTCTCTAAGTCCAGACATCATATAATTTTATTGTGGCATTGTTGTTGTCAGGTGCCATCAAGTCGGTTCCAACTCGTAACATCCCCTATGCACAACAGAATGAAACTCTGTCCTCTCCTGCACCACCCTCACAACTGTTGTTATGTTTCAGGTCATTGGCACAATCCATCTCATTGGGGGTCTTCCTCTTCTTCCTTCTTTACCAATCACAATGTCCTCCATGGACCAGTCTCTCCTGACAACGTGTCCAAAGTACAAGAAACGAAGGCTTGCCCTCCTTGTTTCTAAGGAGCATTATGCCTGTACTTGTTCCAAGACAGATGGACTTGTTCTTCTGGCAGTCCATAGTACTCTCACTATTCTTCTGCAACACCATAGCTCAAATGCATCAATTCTTCCACCTTCTTCCTTATTCTTTGTCCAACTTTTCACATGCATATGAGGACATTGAAAATACCATGGCTGGAATCCTGATGTTTGGTACCTTAGTGCTCAATTCACCAGCAGCTCTTCGGAAACCCTATTTGTTGTTGTTGTTCGGTGCCATCAAGTCAGTACCGACTGATAGCAACCCTATGCATAACAGAATGAAATACTGCCCAATCCTGGGCCAACCTCAATACTGTTGCCACACTTGAGTCTATCAATGCTGCCACTTGGCCAATCCATCTCGTTGAGGGGAGGGAGGGGAAGGTCTTCCTCTTTTTCTCTGACCCTCCACCTTACCAAACATGATATCCTTCTCCAGTGACTAGGTCCCTTCTGACAATGTCTGAAGTATGAGAGACAAAGTTTGGCCATCCTGGCCTCCAAGGAGCACTCTGGCTGCACTTCTTCCAAAATGGATCTATTGGTTCTTTTGGCAGCCCATGGCACTTTCAATATTCACAATGAGTCTAACCAACTCAATAACACTTAACAACAACAACAAGCTGTTAAAGTAACATCTTTGCTCCTTAACACTTTTAAAAGGTCTTTTGCAACAGATTTTCCCATTGCAAGTTTATCCCACTTCCATCTCTGCTTGGGGGTACAGTTCTCCATGACAACTATCTCTTTTATAGCTGCTCTTATCATGTATTGAAACATTAGTGACTTTGTGCTGGAGAGAAGAACAGTCTCACAAGTTTTGTTGGAAGGTGTGAACTTCTCCTGTGTCTCTGCCCTGCTGTGCCTGCCATACCACAAGGTGGGAAAGGTCAGAGTTGCCCTCACATGGACAACTCTGTGATGTGTCTTATGGTTTTGAATTTTAGGCTGTGATGGATTAGACGGGGAGTTACCATTTTAGCTTGTAGATTGCTGTTCCAGTTTAGGAAATGTAAGCCTATTTTCATGAGGGAAAAGTCGCACATTTTAATAAGAAGTGGTGGCAATTTTAGAACAGAAATACCCAAGTTTGTGTTCTCATGAAAATAGTTAAGACCTTGCTTTGAAACCAGAGTTACAAGATGTAACTGAGGCAGGCCCATCTGCGGCAAGTCCAGGGGGGATTACTACTAGGAGACCAGCTTCCCTCCTCGTTTCTTTAATTCCAGCACAGAAGGTTGGACTTCCCCAAACCAGGACTTCCAAGAAAGTATTGACAAGGAATTTCTTACACTCAGCCAATATTGTTGTTGTTAATAGGAGTCCTGGTATGGTGCTGTAGGATAAACACTGGATCACAAGATTGGTTTGAACCAGAAGATCAGAGGTTCAGACTCACCAGTTATTCTTCAGAAACCCTATGTAGGGTTGCTATGAGTCAGAAATGACATGACAGCACTTAACAACAACAACAACTGATGTTGTTAGGTGCCATCGAGTTGGTGCTGACTCATGGTGACTCTATGTACAACATAGGCCCTGTCCTATGCCATCCTCACAATTATGGTTCTATTTGTGCCCATTGCTGCTGCCCCTGTGCCAATCCATCTTGTTGGGCGTCTTCCTCTTTTTCTCTGACCCTCGATTTTACCACGCATGATGTTCTTCTCCAGGGACTGATCCCTCCTGATAACTTGTCAAAAGTATGTGAGACAAAGTCTCACCCTCCCCGTTTCTCAACAGGTAACTCCCAGCAGTTTCACAGTGCACCCCTGTGTTAGCACCCAGAAAAGTGGCAGGTAATTCAGAGCACCTACGGATTGGTTGAGAAACCAGGGTGTCACAGCACTTGGCTGCTGAACACAAGGTCAGCAGTTCAAATCTACCTGCTGCTCTGTGAAAGAACACTGTGGCAATCTGCTGCCATAAATGTTACAGTCTTAGAAACCCTATAGAGCAATTTACTGTGACATAACGTTGCTATGAGTTGGAATCAAATGGTGTTTTTTTTGGTTTTGGGTAGAGCCATTGTCAGAAGACCTGGTTCTCCTTTCTTTGTTTATGTGAGATTATGTGCAGGTTTCTCATAATTTTCAAGCCTCCTCTTTCTAATCAGAGAAATAAAGGGGCCGGTCTTGCCCTGCTGTTCTCCAGGCACACACACACACACACACACACATGCACACACAGTCAAAACCCAAACCAATTGCCATCGTGCCAATTCCAACCCAGGGCACACGGATATACGCAGAGGAGAGCTGTTTCTTAGGGTTTTCAAGGCTGTGACCATTCAATGGAAGATAGCCAGGCCTTTCTTCCAAGGTGCCTCAGGGTGGATTCAAACTTTCAATTAACAGTTGATCATGTAACCATTTATACCACCCAGGGATGCTAATCATAAGAAAAGAGGTTCAATAAGGAGGAGGGAAGGAATGAGGGGAGATGGCGCTCTCATCTTCCTCTCGATCCTAGTGACCATCTGTTATTAGTGGTCTAAGTTTCCAGCTCCACTATGTGCTTTCTCCACCCTTCCTCCCAGCCTTGAGGTAAATCTGAATGTTACCCAGAACAGAAGTTCATGACACACCTGCTGCTCCTCCTCACGGTGGTACTCAGCTATGAGGTTAAAGGGCACAGTATACAGGGTGCTGGACATAACGCCAAACATAGTGCACAGCACCAGGGTGGAGTAGACATTCGGGAAGAGGCCGATGAACCCCGTCCCCAGGCCAAACAGCAGATAGCCCGTGAAGTAAAGACCCTTCAATCCCATGAAGGAGACTAACACTTTCTGAAAGTCTGTAAAGAGAAGAAAGGGTGAAATTAGAGCCAGCAGGGCCTCACAACACCAAAGCATTCCAGACAATCCTTTCTTTTGAAGAAACACTTATCCGGAGACTTCCTTTGATACCAAGTCAGGAACAAAAGGACTGCCTTATCTGTGCTTGGAAACAGCTGGCTTCTGGAATCACTTTTAAATCCTTTGCATAAAGGAAACCTTGAAATTTCTTTTTCACAGTGAAGGACCATGCCCTTTCTAGCTCTTTTTAGAGGGGTTAGGAAAAACTCGGCATGGCGCCTTGCCTATGCACCCCTGGGGCTGCCAGATGTGAAAGAAAACTGTGGGTTAATCTGACCCAGAGGAGCCCCCTGGGTGGTGCAAAGGGTTACTGCTCTTGGCTGCTATCGAAGACCTTTGGAGCCCAGCTCTACTCTGACACATTCAGGGTCACCACGAGTCAGAGTTGAAGCAATGGCAACGAGTTTTTTTTCTTTTCTTCCTTCTTCTAATTCAAAGTGATTTAGCCTAATGGGACCAAAATACCAAAACAGATTTTTCCCACTGTCTGAAAGTACCACATTCTTGTGAAACCTTTTGTAAGACAAGATAAGATAAAGTGAAGATGCAATTACTAATAAATTTTTTTGAGAAAAGAAATTGGAGACCCAAAAAATCAAACCAAATAACACATGAAAACCAAGTAACACTAGCAGACACAGTTCTAAACTATGGCAAGTTGAGGCTAAGATGCTGAGTGCAGTTCCCAGTGAAGGAGCTTGGGGGCGCCACTCCCCACCTCAGGGTGTGCAATGCCTCTTTAAGGGCTCACTGCAAAACAAACACTGAATACTAGTTCCACTTTTCTCCCTTTTCCTAAGAGCAAAACCCCTCTTCTGATAATAAAAGCAGGTATTAATGTAGATCTTTCATGAAAACTAAGGAGTGTGAAGTGAACTTTCAAAATGCGAGGGGTACCTGTATAAGCCTGCCTTGGTCCCGTGATCCAAAGTTGAGTTGGGGAAAATATCAAAAACTTTTCAGAATGGTTCAAGTCATCCATGTTTCCCTGAACACAGTTTAACTGCCAGAGAAGGAGGTGGTCATGGTGGTTGTGTATCGTTGAGTTGGTTCTAATTCATAATGATGCTGTGTAGGGGTCTTGGTGTGGCAATGTGGGATAAAGCACTGGACAAAGTTTGAATTGCAAGGTTGCCAGTTCAAACTCACCAGTCACTCCTGGGAAACCCTGTATAGGATTGCTATGAGTTGAAACCAACTCGATGATACTTAACAACAACATAAGATTTATGGGAGCAGAAAGCTTCATCTTTCTTCCACAGAACAGCTGATAGATTCAAACTGCTGTCTTTGTGGTTAGCTATCCAGCTTGTAATCTACTATAGCAGGGATGGGGAACGTCCAGCCCGTGGACCACACAAGGCCTGCAAAATCATTTGGTCTGGCAAGACAACTGCAGTTCCAACCATCATATTGGAGTGGGTTCGTTAAATGTTTGACAAAATACAGCAGGCTAATTTTTAAGGTGATAACTTTGAATGATTTAGGAATGATTTTATAAATATCCAAATGGTCCTTGACAAGTTTATGAGGAGCAGCTGGTGAGTTTGAACGAACATTCTTGCAGTTCAACCTGACCTAGTGGTTGAGTGCTTATCCTACAGCACCTTACCAGGAGGTAATAGCATAAATGATCTGCAGACCCTTTTCCCGACTTGCCAGCCCTTCCCAGCACCTCCTCAGTACTGGTTCCCTCAGTCTGTGGACAAGTTTCTGAACTTCTTAAAACCTCAGCTTCTTAATCTGAATAATGGGAACACTACAATTTTCCTTGAGGGTTATTATAGAATCAAAAGAGATTAAATACCAGTGAAATCATCTAGCATGTAGAAGACATCCAAGTCATCTGGCTATTGCTACTCTCCACCACCCACTGTCAGCTTTCCATATTAGGGTGGCTTGCATGTTGCTATGAGTGGTTGGGGTGCTGGAAGCTATGCTATCAAGCAGCAGGGTCACCCATGGTAGACAGGGTCCAGTGGAGCTGTAAGTCTAAGATAAACTAGAAAGAAAAACCTAGTGATTTACTTCTGAAAAGTAGTCAGGGAACGTCTACGGATCACGACAGAACACTGTCCAACTCTCTTGCTTTGGACACATCATCACAAGGAATCAATCCCCGGAGAAAGACACCAAGTCTGGAGAAGGAGAAGGTCAGTGAAGAATTGGCGTAACAGCCACAACGTTGGACTAAACTATGTCAGCAAGTATGAGAATGATGTGGGAGCTGGTAAGGTTTCGTTTTCTCACACATAGGGTCACTGTGAATCAGAGGAGGCTTGATGGCAGATTTCTGTCTGACTGTCTCTCTATCTCTATCACTGTGTCTATCTACCTATCATATATCCATCTATTGCTCTTTCAATGAATGGAAACCGCATTCAAGATTGCTGACTCTTAACTTGATGGCCCTTCCAGCAGATAAAATTGACCTGTTCACAAAAGCATTTAAAAGTATTGGTAGAGCTGATTTTAATTTTTTAAAACAATTTTGTTTAAAGACTCTTTAGAATAGCTTTCCCAATGGTAAGAAAAATCTCTAGGAAACTCTTATTCTTCTGTTTTAATCTGGGTACTCCTTACCTCTCTCCTACCCTATTCTTCGGGAACCCATGAACCCAGGAATAAACGAAATGCCCCTTTCAGGAACAAAATCCCCTGTGTAACCAAGGAATTATTGCACTCCACCATGTAGACAAGAAGTAACTGTGCAGCACAGTGAATCGATGCTGAAACCAAGCATGGCTTCAAGTCCTTCCAGTGAAAGACGGAACTCTAGAAATGACAAGCTGGGAGCATTGCTTCCTCCATTACAGTCATGGTGTGCCTGAAGGGCTGTTGTCTAGGCCGAGAAGGAGAGCAGTATGAAGCCAGGTCCATTTCTATTTGCTTAATGCTTACACTTATGGAGAAATGTAACTCAAGATGTCTTAGGACTTAAAAGATTCCATCTGTATTCATTAGAGAAATCCTCTTATCTAAGTGTGTAGGCCAGTTGAAGAGAAGGCAAAGATGGATAGTTGGAGAGATATTTGCAAATAAAAGTAACTTCAGTATGAAGACTGAAAGCCTGGCAAAAAATGCTTCATTCATGAATAAAAATCAATACATTTAAGGGTTGAGTTGACTTGCCCTCTGATGGGTCTGATACTCAGTGCTAGTCGTGTGCCTCTTGTTAGAATTGGAGGGAAATGGCTGGTTTTAGCTCCAGCTATGAATAATCATGTTTGATATGAAATATATATGGTGGTGGTTATGTGCCGCGGAGTCAATTCCGACTCATAGCTACCCTGCATAGGGTTTCTGGGGCTGTAAATCTTTACAGGAGCAGAAAACCTGATCTTTCTCCTGTGGAATGGCTGGTAGTTTTGAATTCCTGTCCTTTAGGCTAGCAGCCCAACTGGTAATCACTACACTACCAGAGCTGCTTATGAAACATATATGTTGTTAAGTGCCGTTGAGTCGATTCCAACCCATAGCAACCCTGTATAGGGTTTCCGAGGAGCAGCTGGTGAGCTTGAACCACCGACTTTGCAGTTCAAACAACTTCGCAGTCTGATGCATTAGCCCACAGCACTACACCAGGACTCCATGAAATACATATTGTTGTTGTTATTGTTAGGTGCCATCAAGTCAGAATCGACTCATAGCGACCCCATGCACAGCAGAACGAAACAATGTCCAATCCCGGGCCAACCTTACTACCGCTGCCACACTTGAGTCCATTAATGCTGCCACCTGGCCAATCCATCTCATTGGAGGTCTTCCTCTTTTTCTCTGACCCTCCATCTTACCAAGCATATATGTGTGTGTGTGTATAGTGTGTGTGTGTGGTGTGTGTGTGTGTATATATATATATAATAGTGGAGTCCTGATGTGGTGCTGTGGGTTAATGCACCAGCCTGCAAAGCCTTTTGAAATGCAAGGTCGGTGGTTAAAGCTCACCAGCTGCTCCTCAGAAAGTCTGTACAGGATCACTATGGGTTGGAACCGACTCGACGGCACTTTACAACAACAGTGTATAATAGTATTGCTATTCTTGTTGATCTAAGTGTTCTTACTGTGCTTGAACACAAGTCCCTTCTCACCATACCTTCAGTTAACACACCATTCTCTACCTAGATGGGAATACTGAATCTGTAGCAGAAGCTATGTGTTGGGTCCAAAGCTAAGAGTTAACTACTGATTGTGCTCTGGAATTGAAAGAAAGGATTGTTTCTGCCCAGGATGGGGTTGGGATACAGAGAGAGTGGAAGTTTTCACAGAAAAAGTGGTATTTGAGTTGGGTCTAAACATATGATGAGAAGTTGTCTAAGTGGGAAAATAGCAAGAGCAGCTCAGGTAAAAGGAAACCATGAGCCATGGTGAACACATAGAGAAAGACAGTCTATGGAGTGAGTATCAGGGGTGGGCAATGACAGCGAGGGTTGTTGTTGGTAAGTGTTGATGTTCTGACTCAT
>NW_006408842.1:923478-929970 GCF_000296735.1 Chrysochloris asiatica
GGGAGTAGGAGAGATCAAAGCATGGTCCTAACTGTGAAAATGCCAAGCTCAGGAGTTTGACTTTATCAGCTGGGCCACAGGGAGCCCCTGAAAATTATTAAGCAGAGCTGATTGGTATTTTAGAAATAATATTTTGGAGCTAATTTATAATATATGGAAACCTATACAGTTATACACTAATATAACTTTGAAAAATTAGTCCATTAATAATGTATTTTACATTCAGGACTTTTAACTAGAAAGATCCTAAAAAAAAATCACATGTTTTTAAATTTTCAAATGCTAAGAAATTCACTTAGGAACTCACACCAGGTTAACAGAATGTGTTACCTAGTAGGTATTCTTTAAGGAAAAAAAAGTTAAAATTCACACAAAATTAAAATAGCAACTATTTATGGAGGGAAAATATCCTTCTTACAAGCATGAGGACTATTATTGTTAAGTGCCGTCAGGTCGGTTCTGACTCAGCGACACTGTGGAGTGGCTGGTGAGTTTGAAATGCCAACCTTGTGGTTCAAACTGACCTTGCAGTCCAGTGCATTATCCTGCAGTGCCACAGTCTTCCCCCTTGAAAACAAAGGGATTGAGATGGACAATTTAGTACACAGGACAGTTGTGAAGTTGGCCGAGGACCGGGCAATGTTTCGTTCTGTTGTGCATAGTGTCGCTGTGAGACAGTACTGACTCGTTGGCACCTAACAACAACAACAACAGCACACAGGAGCTCTGGTAGCATAGTGGATTGATTACAAGCTGAGCTGATAACCGCAAGGTCAGCAGTAAGATGAGGCTTTCTGCTTCTGTAAAGATTTACAGAGTCGGAAACCCTATACAGGGTCGCTATGAGTTGGAACTACTCCACGGCACATCAACACACCATTCAGGGTCACTATCAGTTGGAACCAACTCGACCGCATAAAACAACAACAACACTGCTCTCTGGTTCAATTTTACATATTTGAAATCTTATTCCTGGAATTTTCAATCCTGGAACAGTACTCTTACATGCTGATTTTGTCATCTGCCATATTAACCATGCCTCCTATTTTGCATCATCTGCAAATCTGATGAGTTTATCCATACAACTCCACTGGTGTTCCTGTTCCAGTTAAATATGGGCCTGCTGTTTCTCGGGGCTCTCTGTTCGGAACCAGTCTGTCATCCTTCCTTCACCATTACACTTCAATATCCTTCTTAAAAGATTTCTTTTTAAGGTCAGAAATCTAATGATTCCAAGAACAAAGTAATCCCTGAGAACTAGAGTTCTCTATGAAGATTGTAGGAAAAAAAGAAGACTTTATGTGGTTCTTTCTTTGAAAAACAGTAATGTTTCTTAGCCGCCATATATTGATTAAGAACCTTCTATTTTAAAAAGCCAAAGACATATATAGAAATATAAAATCTGAGATTTTGCTGGACCAGAGCCCTTTAGAAGACATCCTTAAGGTTGGGAAACTTACAAGAATAAAATGAGGAAAACACGGAGTTGATGCACAAGCCCCAGCATCCAACCTCGACCCCTCTTTGGTAGATGAGAAACTCTGTGGAGTTGTGTGCACCATAGGGATTGCCACCATACACAATCTGAAAGAGAGATGTGGGGCTGTTGAGATACTGATGCAATGCAGAGGGAATTCCTCCTCAAACACTCTGCTTTTCTACTCGTGAGGAACTGTGTCCCTGCCTGAGACTCCCACCCTAAGGCACAGAGTTCATTCTGCCAGGATCCAGTAGCCATTTCCATCCTATCACACCTCTGTTCAAGAACCTTCGGGAAGACATAACAACTACTGTGTCAAGTCAGAACAGCATTTCCATGACTCTTTACCATGCCTCTCTCCATCGAATATCCTGCCTTTCCTGACTGAAGCAACCCTACTGCCCATCTTCTATTATAGTCAACAGGTTTCTGACTCATCTCCCCATGCTATTTCAATTCCTGCTTGGAATGCTTTCTCCATCTCCTTTATCTCTCCAACTCCTACTCACCTTTCAAGGTCCATAGCATAATGTACTTCATTTAGTGAGCTTTCTAGGACAGTAACAACTTTCATTTTCACTACTTGTTGTACTTTGACCAAGTACTAGTAGACCCCATAATGTCCTCTAGTTGACCAAGATGCAAGTGTTTTGCTTCCAGAACCTGTTTGTAAGGTAGCTACTAGAAGATACGCTTGCCTAGATTCTCATTATGGCCACCCTAGAAACTAACCCAGAAGAAACTTGGTAGATGCTGAGTGAGGGATTCATGTGCGAGTCAGTGAGCATGTGCACAGAAGTGTGTTACCTGGCCCATGAAATCTGTGAAGAAGAGCATGTTGGACAGGAAGGCAGTCCATCCAAGGAGGTGGCTGATGCAAAGGCACCGGTAGTGAGGAGGCATACTCACCAACCCCTTCAGTAGTGATTTCACACTCGTTGCCTTCTGAGTCTGGAATAAAACATGAAACACAGGTGTGATCTTCAATGTAGACACCCACTCAGCTGCAGAAAACAGAAAACATGGCCAAGCTGCATGTCTGCCTTTTCACCATCACACACAATCAGTTTTCCTGGGTGTGGCACCTAGGTTTCCATGCAGTGTACTAACAGGATGTGCTCATGGAAACAGCAGTCAAAAAGTCAAATGGCATTGAGAAAATCTCTTGCAAAAGACCTCTTTAAAGTGTTCGAAATCCAAGAGCACTTTCAGGATTAAGGTGTGTCTGACCCAAGCCCTAGTATTATGGAAGACCAAAGAAGAACTGATAAATTTGAATTATGGTGTTGGTGAAGAATATTGGGTATACCATGGACTGGTAGAGCAACCAAATCTGTCTTGAAAGAAGTACATCCCAAATGCTCCTTAGAAGCAAAAATGGCAAGACTCAATCTTAAAGTACTTTGGACATCTTATCAGGAAGGCCCAGTCCCTGAAGAAGGACATCAAAAAAGAGGAAGACCCTCAATGAACTAGATTGACATAGTGGTGGCAAAAATGGGCTCAAACACAGCGAAGACTGTGTGGATGACACAGGACCGGGCATGATTTAATTTTATTGTGCATAGGGTCACTATGAGTCAGGACCGACTTGGTGGCACATAACAACAACAAGCAGTCTTGGGACCAGAAGAGGACTTTTGTGATCTAAGAAGAAGGTAGATGGTTCTTGCTTCAGGTCAAGATGTAAGAGGCTTCCAATCTTTGCATGATTCAATGAGCTTGGAAGCAGATTCTTCCGAGCGCCTCTAGATCAGAATGCAGGTCTGCTGGCATGTTGATTTCAGTTTTCTGAGACCTTAATCAGAGAACTCGGTTGCCCACCCAGACTTCTGACCTACAGAACTGTGAAACAGTCCAGGTATGCTGTTTCAAGCTGGTAAGGACTCCTCGTGTGGTGCTGTAGAATAAACACTAGACCGCAAGGTCAATTTGAATCACCATGTGGTGGTTCAAATCCACCAGCAGCTCTTTGGAAACTCTATACAGGGTCGCTATGAGTCAGAACCAACTTGATGGCACTTAACACCAACGAGTTTGTGACAATTGGTTCTGCAGCAATATAAACATACAGAGAAACAGTGAGTCCCCTGCTCTTGGACAGATTCCTTCTTCCAGGGCATTCCTCTGTATCTTGCCTCCGTGACACATCTAAATGATCCCTATGTTTACTCAGAAGTTGTGTTAGTTTCCTAGTGCAGCGGTAACACAAATACCACAAGTGGATAGTTTTAAAGAAAAGATGCTTATTTTCTCATGTCCTAGAAGCTGAAAGTCCAAATTCAGGGTGTAGCTCTAGGAGAGATTGCTGCTTGTCTATGTCAGCTTCTAGTAGCTGCCAGCAATCCCTGGAGACGCCTCTGTCCCCAGGGTCCTCCTCTCCTCCCTGTGTGCATACTCATGTCTCCGTATCGATGCTACTTAGTAATATAACTCAGAAGTAATTGGATTTATGATCCATCCTATACTGGCATGACTTCAACTGATTGATTCTATTATAGTAAATTACATTATGGAAGGTAATTGCATCTCGAGGATTACATTAGATGTAAGGTAATTAATTTCCATTAGATTATGTCCATAGGTAAAGGGATTATTGTTGTTGTTGTTGTTATGTGCCGTGGAGTCGGTTCCGACTCATAGAGACCCTGTAAAGGGTTTCCGAGGCTGTAAATCTTTACCAGAGCAGAAAGCCTCATCTTTCTCCCACGGAACAGTTGGTAGTTTTGAACTGCTGACCTTAAGGTTTTGCAGACTGATTTGTAACCACTACGCTTACCAGAGCTCCTACCAGCTAAAGGGGTTATGGTTTAATAAACATTTGAAGGGTACACAATTCAATGTAAAACATCCCATCCTTTGGCCTTCCTCTCCTCATGTTCTTCCTACGGGCAAAATGCAATCATACCATCACATAAGTGAACACACGTAGAACTTAAAAAAATAAGTTAAAAAAATGAATACATACACCCCAAATTCTTAAATTTTGACTTGAATTTTGTTAAAATTAGATGATACAATTTTGGGGTGGCAGGAGTCTTAACAAAATGAGAAACTTTGAACTATGGGCACAATTGTTTTGAAATGCAAAAATAAAACAACCTTTAATATTTTGTCATTATAAGAGAACATAAACGGTCTCAGGAGTATTAAGCAGCCAGTATTAGGCACTGAGACTATCAACATTAACCAAGATGAGTAGATGGATTTTTCTTGTCAGACATTTATTTATTCTATATTTATTTATTCCAAATCTTGATTTGATGAAACTGAGTCCTGGCTAATTTTTATTTTCACAAGAAAGTCTCCTGAGATGTTCTATTTTAGCTGTAACACTGTGTTGTTTTATAACTCCCAGTCTTATATACTCATGCTTTTTACGCCTTTATGTGTATTGTTGTTGTTAAGTGCTGTGGAGTCATTTCCAACTCATAGCAACCCTGCATAGAGTTTCTGAGGAGTGACAGGTGGGTTTAAACCACCGGCCTGGCGGTTAGCACTTTAGTGTTTATCCTACAGAACCACACCATGACTCCATTATTTATGAATGTTAGTATTTATTTATTATAAGCTCGTTATATAAAATTATTTTCAATCCATGAAACTGGTGGTATTAACTGATTAGCCAGGGCTAGATTGATTTTCTGAGACTTTACTGGCACTAGAACATATAAGTGATGTTGGTGGTGGTTAGGTGCCATGGAGTTGACCGGGTATAGAGTATCTAAGGCTGTGAATCTTCACAGGAGCAGGACACCTCGTCTCTCTCTCTTGTGTTTAGCACTTCAATTCTACAGTGACACCAGTGCACCCATGTATGAATATGCTGTTGTTGTTAACTGTTGTCTAGGCCTTTTTGACTCATAGCAACCCTATAGCGTTTCTGAGGAGCGACTGGTGAGTTTGAACTCCCAACCTTATGATACATGTCAAAATCAGGCCTGATGATCTGCTTCCCAAACTTCACAGCATTGAAAACCTTATGGAGCTGTCCTACTCTATACACATGGCATTGCCATGAGTCAGAATTGGTTCAGCAGCAACTACCAACAAGTCAGAGTAAGTGGTAAGTGTAACAGAATGTCTTACACCATCACTGCTGCTTCTTCTACCTGGAAGAAGCAACTAAAGGCCCAGCCAGAGAACAGCATACTGCTGTTTATTCCTCAAAGTAAGTGATCTACCTCACACCCCTCCCTCTTCCTCCCAAGCACACAGTGAAACTTAGAAATCTGGCTGATAGATTCTGCCTCATTGAAACCCTTCATTGATGCTCCTGCCTTATCATTTTCAGCCGGCTTTCATTGTGCACCTAGTTTTCCCTTTCTTCCAGAAACAGGAGCTTTCCAATTGTGCCTGATATTTCTGTAGGAGCCAGGGAAGTAAGTAATCAAAGTCCCTTTGGGCATTTTACCTCAGAGTCAGAATTCAGCTGGCATCTTACCCCTGACTCATCGATGCCCTTGGTAAAGCTCTTTCTGAGAGCTCTGCCATTGCATGATGGGTGGAGTGAATAAGACACAGAGGGGTCAGGGAAGAGAGATCATCCCAGAAGTTACAATTAAAAACTCAAAAGGAGATGCTCTTAATGTTGAAGGAGATAGTTGATTTAGGAAATTCAACTTGAACCCTGAAATAACTCAAGCCTCTTGCTATTAAAAAAAAATATTACTGCTCTCAAATTTTGGAAAGCAATGACTCTGGCAAGCAGAAACATCAGGGTCCTGGCTCTGACCTAGTGGAGACCTCCCAAGATGCACATTTGGAATAGAAGTGTTTCATGCTTGACTTGGGGCCTAGGATCTAATATTAACTTGTGCTAGAGTTCTGAATTGTCTGATTAAACGAAACAACAAAATCATCCAGAGCCTGCCATGTCTTGCATGTGGCATATATTGGAAATTTAGTTGTATTACTGTATGTGATGAATTGATTTTCCGCTTGCATGGCATCATGTTGATTCCAACTAATAGTGATTCCAACTATAAGGCAAAATGTTGTTGTTGTTGTTG
>NW_006408842.1:931229-933003 GCF_000296735.1 Chrysochloris asiatica
TTTTTTTTTTTTCTTATTTCAAACAAATACTTGTCCTTTAGAGAGATTATGGATCTACTGAAGAGTGTAACAAAGAAAATTAGCCCATCATCCCTCCACAAAAAAATAATTTCAATGAACATTTGTAGCATGTTTCCTTTTAATTTTTTCTCTGTATTTGTGTAATTTCCCCAAAATGGAGATGTTTTAAGCAATTATGTAATAAACCTCCCAAACCACACACACCTTCTAATGATGACATGGGTTCATCACACAGATAAGCCGGGATTCACAGGAGGCTTTGCAGGGCTGCACTACAAGGGGATCCATGGTGGTGGTTGGTTATGTGCTGTGGAGTCAGTGCTGACTCATAGCGACCCTGTACAGGGTTTCCGAGGCTGTAAATCTTTATGGGAACAGAAATCCTCAACTTTCTCCCACGGAACAGCTGGTAGTTTCGAACTGCTGACCTTGAGGTCTGCAGCCCAATTCGTAACCACTAACTAGAAATCAGAAACCAGCAATCTGATGTGAGGTAGAGAAGGAGGGGCCGGGACTGTCCCCAGGCCACATGCTGTAGGAACAGGTGGTCAGAGCAGGTCTCATGAGACATGCTGTTAGCTGCGAGATACTGTACCATCCCATGATCTGTCTCCAATCTGCTTTCCTACCACTATTCCCAATTTTACAAACTCTCTGATCAAGCAAACCATTTACACTTTCCATAAACAATCCTTTCATTTAATTTGTACATTTTTAATCTCTGTGGCTTTGCTGACAGCCATTCTTTCTGCTATGAGTACTCTTTCCACTATTCATCCAAATCCTAAACATTCAAATGTCTTCAAGGCATAACTCCAAGCTAAGCTCTTCCATGAAGCCTTCTCTTCCTCTTGTGAAACTAACGGCAGTTTTTGTCATGACACTTGTGGTAACCATGGAGATGTGCCACTGAGACCTCCTGCTCTAGGAGTGTAGTTACTGACAGCCCCCACTGCAGTCTCCTGGGTATCCATTACCCATTCCCTACAAGGCTTTACCCGCCAAAGCCAAAGCAAGATGGGGTACTAGTGCCACCTAGTGGGTTCCAACTCATGGTCATCCTATATGGGATTTTCAAAGATGCTACATGCTACCCTGGATTATAGAGTCCTGGTGTGGCACTGTGGGTTAATGCACCAGACTGCAAAGCCATTTGAACTGCAAGGTCAGCGGTTCAAGCTCACCAGTCATTCCTTGGAAACCCTATACAGGATCGCTATGGGTCAGAACGGACTCAATGGCACTTAAACAACAACAACACCCTGGATTATAATCATTAGTATAAATGGTTCAGACTCCTTTTTATGGCACTGCAATGTATTGTGAACCCCAAGGTGGAAATTCAAACCCACCAGCTGCTCCTTGGAAACCCTATATAGGATACAATGAGTTGGAATTGACTTGACAGCACTTAATAACAACAACAAACCCATTACTTGGAAATAGAAATATCAGGCACTGGTTAATCTTATGGTCCACAGTTACCTAGCACAGTGTTTTGCACATACTCAGTACTTAAAGCAGTTTATCAAAGGAATAACGGGCATAATTTTTTTATACACTGATATAGGAGCACCAGGGTGGAGCAAATAATTAATTGCTCTAATTGAAATATTGGTGGTTAGAATCTACATGAAGAGAGCAAAAAGTCATTAAGAGGACAAGAAAGAAGGAAAAGATCAAGATGGATGTCAGAAGAGACTCTGAAACTTGCTCTCCAACGTAGAGAAGCCAAAGCAAATGGAAAAATTGA
>NW_006408842.1:934599-940430 GCF_000296735.1 Chrysochloris asiatica
GAGGAAGACCCCCAACGAGATGGATCAGCCAGGTGACATCATTGATGGACTCAAGTGTGGCAGCAGTAGTGAGGTTGGCCCAGGATCGGACATTATTTCGTTCTGCTGTGCATGGGGTCACTGTGAGTCGGTTCCGACTTGATGGCACCTGACAACAACAACAGAATCTACCTAGACATACCTCGGAAGAAAGGCCTTGTGATCTGCTTCTGAAAGGCCACAGCCATTTAAAACCCTATGAAGTGTTCTTCTCTGACACACATGGGGTTACCATGAGTGGAGGGGGAATGCAATGGTAATTGTTATTTGTTTTTGTTTTGGTATTTATTGATACACACTGCAATTCTCCACTACTCGTCTGTTAGTTAGTTGTGCTGTGGTGGCTTGTGTATTGCTGTGAAGCTGGAATCTATGCTACTGGCATGTCAAATACCAGCAGGGTCACTCATGGTGGACAGGTCTTAGCTGAGATTCCAGACTAGAATGGCCTAGGAAGAAGAAGAGGCAGAATACTTCTGAATGTCTGGTCATTGAAAACCTTATGAATAGCAGTGAAACACCGTCTGATAGCACTAGAGTATTAAATACTGAAGCAGTGTGGATAACACCAAAATATTGTCAGATATAGTGCCAGAAAAAGAGACCCTAAGGTTGAAAGGCATTCAAAATGCAATTGAGGAAGAGGTGCCTCCTCACTCAAAGTAGAGTTGACCTTGATAATGTGAATGGAGTAAAGCTTTCTGGACCTTCATTTGATGATGGGACACAAGTCAAAATGAGGAAAAACAGCTGAAAGCATCTGTTAATAATTGGAATGTGAAATGCATGAAGCATGAATCTAAGAAAATTAGAAGTTGTCAAAAATGAAATGGAACACTTAAAGATCAATATCCTAGGTATTCATGAGCTGAAATGGACTGTCTTGGCCATTTCAAATCTGATAATCATATGGTTTACTATGCTGGTAATGGCATATCGAAGACGAATGGTGTCACATTCATCATCATCAAAAAAAAAACAAAAAACATCAAGATCATTTTGAAGTATAATGCTGTCTGTAATAGGATTATACCCATATGCCTACAAGGAAGACCAGTTAATACCACTAATATTCAAATTTATGCACCAATCATTAAAGCCAGTGATGAGAAATTTGGAGAGTTCTACCAACTTCTTTGAAATTGGTCAATCTGAAATTGATCAATCTGAAATTGATCAAACATGCAATCAAGATGTATTGATAATTACTGATGATTGTAATGCAAAGGTTAGAAACTTGAGGAAGGATCCGTGTTTGAAAAATATGGCCTTGGTGATACAAATGACCCTGGAGATCACCTGGTAAGAACTTTGCAAGACCAATGACTTTTTCATTGCAAATACCTTTTTAAAATAACATATAAGATGACTATACATACACATGGACCTCACCAGATAGAATACACAGAAACCAAACTGACTACAGCTGTGGAAAAGGTGGTGGAAAAGCTCCATATCATCAGCCAAAACTAGGCCAGGGGCAGAATGTAGAATAAATGGTTAGTTGCTCATATGCACGTTTAGGATGAAGCTGGAGAAAACACAAGACCACGAGAGCTACACACAAGACCATGAGAGCCAAAATATGTCTTTGAACATATCCCACCTGAATTTAAAGATCATCTCAAGAATAGTTTGATGCATTAGAAACTAATTACTGAAGACTAGAAGAGTTGTGGGATGACATCAAGAACATGATATAGGAAGAAAGCAAAGGTAATTAGGAATATAAGAAAGAAGGAAAAGACCAAAATGGATATCAGAAAAGACTCTGAAACTTGCTTTCCAGCGTAGAGCTATTAAAGCAAATGGAAGATATGAGGAAGTAAAAGAAGATCTCAAAGGGCAGCTCAAGAAGACAAAAAAAAAAAAAAAAATGCTATTCAGCCAACTAGAAGAACCAAGATTTGTAAAAAGATCTTCTGACAATGTCTTTGCCAATGCCAAAATGTTTGTACTATATCCCTGAGAGACTGACATTCAAACTCAGTTTGAAGAAGAATGAAGTTATTAATTATATCAGTGTGGTCCAATAGAACTTCATATGATGGTGGAAATGTTCTGTATCTGCATGTCCTATAGTTGCATGCCCCCATGGATTATGGAAATTACAACTAAGGAATTGTAGGTTTAATCGTATCCTATTTTTATTTTAATAGCCCCAAGTGGCTAGTGGCTCTTGTATCAATCTATATTGTTCTAGGTTCTTCTCTGATCTTTTCATTTTAATCTGGCCCCATTTCTCTGACATTTCATTGAGACTTCATTAATGTGTGAAGTTAATGAATTCACTGTGCAGTTCACAGGAAATGGCCTAAAAGAGACAACCAATCAAATAATGCCACAAAAATTCAAGATGGCTGACCCAGTCATCAAACCAGGCATGCACCCACTAGAAGAAACTGAATTGTAATCCTCATCCAAGAGCTATTTGAGTCAAATACTCCCTATGGCCTGAGGATGGTTCTAGGTTTCTCTTACCACCACATTCCAGAACTGGCTTCAACTTCCCTGGCTCAGAGCTCTGAAAGAATGAGAGATAAGAGGCCAAGGAAAAGTTACGTGTTTTTCCTTGAAGTATAAAGTTTCAGTGTCAGATTGTTTTTGTTTTTAAGTGCTGTTGAGAAGGTTCCAACTCATATTGACCCTGTCTAAGGTTTCTGAGACTTAATAAACAATCTTTGCAGGAGCAGAAAGCCATATCTTTCTCTCATGGAGCGGCTAGTGGGCTTGAACTTCTGACCCTGTAGTTCACAGTCCTGTACTTATCATACCATCCCATGCGCTCCCTTAAATGCCAAGTAATAATTGTTGTTGTTAAGTGCCATCGAGTCTATTCCGACCTGTAGTGACCCTGACAGGGTTTCCGAGGAGCAGCTGGTGAGCATGAACCACCGACCTTGCAGTTCAAATGGCTTTGCAGTCTGGCACATTAACCCACAGCACCACACCGGGACTCTGCCAAGGAATAATAACTATGAGGCATCTGAGAATTTAGTTATACTTCACAAGACTCTTCACATCATATGAACAAAACAAAGGTAACAAGCAATCATTTTTTAAAAAACTGAAGAGAGAGTGCAAGAAAAAGGATTTTTTTGTTCAGATGAAGACAAAAGAATTTGCATATTTACCTGTTCAGCAAGATTTTTGTTTTTTTCTCCCTGTGTTGCCAGCTCTGGGTTTACATAACCATTTTTCACTTTCTCAATAGAACCGTGCTGACACATTTTGACCGAGGACAGCAGAGGGTTGTTAGGGGCTAGCTGTCTGGAAAGATCCTTGGCAGTGCCTTGGAGTGGAGCTTCCGGAATACTGCAGAGGTGAATGCTAACACACAGGGTGAGTACCAAGACGGAGAAGAAGAACATGACCTGGAACTCCGTGCCCAGCACTCTTCCCAGTTCCAGGTGGGCCCAGTCTATGGCACCCAAAACATAGCCCAGGGCCCCTCCCAAACCTGCAAAACAAAAAAGAGTTGGGTTAGCCTTTGTAGCACACTGTCTTCCTTTTTCACTGTGACGTGGCTCACTCCTTCTGTGGGAAAGTCCACTGAGGACAGTAGAGGCACTCTGGTTGTGTTGGAAGAAGGATAGTGGGAAGCTAAAAGATCCGGAGCTGGGCAGCTTAGGTTCAAGTCCTGCTCTAGCATGAGCTTGCTGTGGTCTTAGGACTCCTAGTGTATAAAATGGGGTGATAATCTACTAATAGGCTCTTGATTTGAAAATGGAAAATGATCAGAATAGTACAAGACACAAGGTGGTGGTAGTAGTGGTTATGCACCATGGAGTCGATTCCGACTCATAGCAAACCTGTACAGGCTGTAAATCTTTACGGGAGCAGAAAGCTTCATCTTTTTCCTGCGGAACAGCTGGTGGTTTCAAACTGCTGACCCTGAGGTTAACAGCCCAATTTGTAACCACTACGTTACCAGATCTCCTTATAAGACACACAGTGAAGAATAAAACATATGTGTGTGTGTGTTTTGCCATTGAGTCAATTCAGACTCGTGGCAGCCCCATGTGTTACAGAGTAGAGTTGTCCCATAGGGTTTTCTTGTGCATAATCTTTTTGGAATCAAGTTTCCAGGACATTCCTGGGTGGGCTCAAACTGCCAACCTTTAGGTTAATGTTGTTGTTCAATGCTGTTGAGTTGAGTCGGTTCTAACTTAGAGTGACTATACTTACAACAGAATGAGACACTGCCTGGTCCTACACCATTCTCACAATTGTTGTTAGGTTTGAGCCCATTGTTGCTGCCCCTCTGGTAATCCATCTTGTGGAGGGGCTTCCTTTTTGTTGTTGACCCTCCACTTTACCAAACATAATGTCCTTCTCTAAGGACTGGTTCCTCCTGATAATATGTCTGAAGTATGAGAGATGAGGTCTCACCATCTTGGCTTCTAAGGAGCATTCTTCCAGCATAGATTTGTCTGTTTTTCTGGCAGTCATATGCTTTAATATTTTTCTCCAGCACCATAATTCAAATGCATACATTCTTCTCTAATCATTCTTATTCATTGTCTAACTTTCACATACATGTGAGGTGATTTTTACATTAGTAGTTAAGGGCATTAGGTAAATCTGCTGCACAAGATTTCTTTAAAGTGTTCAAAGGCAAAGATAACAGTTTGAGGTGCACATGACCCAAGTCACGGTATGTTCAATAGCCTCATATGCATGTGAACATTGACAGTAAAGAAGGAAGACCATAGAAGATTTGATGCGCTTGAATTACGGTGTTGGAGAAGAACACTGAAAGTACCCCAGGCTGCCATAAGACCTACTAAATCAGGATTGGAAGAAGTATAGCTAGAATGCTTTTTGGAAGCCAGGATGGCCAGACTTCGTCTCATACTTCAGCAGGGACTACTCCCTGGAGAAGGACATCATGCTTGGTAAAGTGGAGGGTCAACTGTTGTACATAGGGTCACTATGAGTCAGAACTGACTCAATGACACCTAAACAACAACAGTAGAGGACAAACATTTGTAACCCAGAGACCTAAGGCACACAGCAAATACTTAGCAAATGTTGCAAGCAGATGTATTATGGTATTTCTGAATTGCGTCCTCTATCACGTTGACCTGAAAGAGTCCAAAAGAAAAGGCATTTCTGGCAGCAATAAGATACAATGATTTGTATTCTTGCTTGTCTGTTAAGAACCTTCCCAGGGAAATGCAAGCTCAAAAAGATCTAACAGTCTTGGGATCTGTCTTCTTTCCTCTATTAGAAGCTCAAGGTGTTGGTTCCCTGCTTATAGCCACAGAAAAAAAAAAATAAGAACAACAGTTTAAGCATAAAGTGTGTTAAAATTCTACTGTCATCTCGTAAGACCCTTACCTGTGTGACTTTAGGTGCACCAGGAAGGGTTCCTCAAGATCAAGCTCCCGGCAAAGTCTACTTTCTGAAATCCCACTCTGAGTGAGTCACTACTTGGGAGTCTACTCTGAAGTGCAAGGCCTCCTGTCCTCCTGGTATGGGCATTACTCTGTGAACGTGCCCCACAGATATTCCTCCTGCTGGCAGATGTAGGTGACTTCCGAGAACACCAGGCAGAAATTGGGGTGGGAGCATCTAGGGAAGTCAGGAGCTAGAGGTCAAACACAGCCTCTTCCTACCCCACAGGCTTATGTAGGGCTGGTCCTCCATCAGAGCCATTAAACTCCGCCTCCCATCATACATTCCAAACCAACAAAGCGAACCTACCTGCAATCAAGTTAATTCTGACTTATAGCAACCCTAATGTAGGGTTTCCATGGCTTCTTACTGGAGCAGAAAGCCTCGTCTTT
>NW_006408842.1:940990-949602 GCF_000296735.1 Chrysochloris asiatica
TTCTTCTCATGAGTGAAGTCTCCATTTTATTTCCCAGATTAGAGACAACATTATCACAAACCAGGGGATCATAGGTGAAATTCTTAAGGAATTAGTTGTCTCCCACACTAAGCAGAGGGCTGTGGTGGTACAATTCTCACTTCCATGTGAAAGATTCAGGTTCAGTTCCCATCCAGTGCACTTCATGTCTGTCAACAGGAGTTGTGTGTTGCTATGACACAGAACCATCAACACTCACGGAAGCAGCAGTCAAGAAATCAAACGATGTATTACATTAGGCAAATCTGTGGCACAAGACCTTTTTAAAATGTTGAAGAGCAAAGATGTTAGCTTAAGGACTAAGATGCACCTGACCCAAGCCATGGTATTTTCAATAACGTCATACTCATGCGAAAGTTGAACAGTGAATAAGGCTCAGGCATAGCAATGATTGTGATGTGGGCCCAGGACTGGGTAGTGTTTGGTTCTGTTGTGCGGAGGATTTCTATGAATTGGTACTGACTTGATGGCACCTAACAACAATGAAACGGAACAGTTTCAGTGATGCTTCCAGACTAAGTCAGACTAGGAAAAAGGGCCTGGTGACCTACTTCTGAAAATCAGCCAATGAAAACATCTCTGTGTATAGCAATGGTTTTCTGCAACCTATGATGGGATGGCACAGAACCATGAGATTGCATACAAGGAAAATCAATCAGAATGCCACACCTACTGTGGTCCAAAACAAGAGATACATACAGAGCTGGGATCACCTTAAATTTAAAGTACAGTGAAGTGATATGTTTAAAACATTAATCACTGTTTCTACCCATCTATGCTCCTCCCGATAGTTCCTGGTAGGATCTTCCTTCATGTTCAAGCTGAGATGAGATGCCTCATTGTTTCAGGGACAGGATGTGACAGCAGAAAGCAGAGAAACAAGAATGCTTCTTTTATGCTTCTGAGATTCAAAAGGCCATAGGCTTCATGGCGAAGGAAAGGGACTCACAACATGGACAGTGGACTCTGTAGAAGATAAGACTTCTGAGTGGGTTAATGCACTGGACTGCAAGGTCGGCTTGAACTGCAAAGTCAGTGGTTCAGGTTCACCAGCTGCTCCTTGGAAACTCTACACAGGGTCACTATGAGTTGGAACTGACTCCATGGTACTTTACAACAGCAACAAGACTAGACAAGACTTTCTCAAGCTGGAAGGGAGGGAGGAGAGGGATGTTCATGATGAACACACATATATCAGTGAGTCTCTAAGGCAGTGGTGGTCTTGGTTCTGGCTGGGTTGGAGTGTGGAGGGAAGGTGATAGAACCTACCTCCCAGAAGGCTGGTAGGATCCAAGAGCAGAGGGGAGAGCATGGTGCCTCATATTCTGTGAAGATTCCAGATAGGCAGGAAGCCTTCAGAAAGAAACGGGGTAGGTCCTGATAGCAAACTGATTGTATGCCAAGCTTTGCTTGAAGTGCTTGATACATATCAAATCATCCCAATTCACAAGTCTTTGAGGAAAGTACAGATTCCATCTTTATTTCAGAGTCAAGGAAATTGAAGTCCAGATAACTTAGAGTTTACAAGGTTCTTAACATGCTGACATGGCTAGGGGAGAGAGAAGGGTTGGGAGGGAGTCCAAGAACTTTGTGGTCCTGAAGGGGTCTTGCAGACAGGAGTGAGAGAGAGCTCAGTGCGACCAGCTCATAGCATCTCAGAATACACCAGTATTAACTCAAACCAAACCAGTTACTACTGAGTCCATTACAACTCTGTTACATGGAGACTCCACGTGCATCTGAGTAGAATTACCCTCCATATTGTTTTCAATGATTTGTGTCCTTCAGAAAATGGGTCTCCATGCCATTCTTCTGGGTCACCAATGTGTACCTTCAATTGGTCATTGAGTGCTGAACTACTTGTCCCACCCAGGGACTCCTCAGTATGAACAGATGATACTAAACTACAAATGCCCTCCCACCTCCACAGGCCTCAGAACTTACATGTGATCCTTAAGCAAAGCACTGGGAGAACATTCCAAACTGACTAAGTTTTTACCATCCTGGGGTAACTGGCTCTAAGCAGAAGCTGTTACATTAAGTTAAACTTGTGGTTTGGGATTTATACCCATTTTAGACAGGAAAATGCACCCAACATTTCCATCTCTGAGTATTAGCTCTACTATATGCAAGACAATTTGCAGTAAAGCAATGCTAAGATCATACTGCCTTCACATAAAACTAAAGGATGCTGTGTTCCTGAAACAGCGTAGGCACTGAGATGGCAACGTGTGCACCTGCTGAAAGCTGCTAATGTTGTTTGTACTAATGGGCCCAGCGCACTGATGACTCACACAGAACATTCACCTTATTACCCAGTAATTGTTGGAAAGCACCTTTTTCCATTTCAGCATATTAATGGCTACTGTTCCCCTAGTTCACATAGGAGTCTTGAAACCTCCCATTTCTGACATAACACATAAAAATCGGATTTTTGTTTCTTCTTTGTTCTTAAGAATTAGAAATGTGTCTAAATTAAGTCAATGACTGGCTTGGTTCCGGAGCTTTAAGTTTTCTATAAGTCCGTAGAGGTGCCGTGGAGTCAGTTCCAACTCGTAGTGATCCTGCACAGGGTTTCCAAGGCTGTAAATCTTTATGGGAGCAGAAAGCCTTGCAGACAGGAATAAGAGATAGTTCAGTGCGACCAGCTCAGAGCATCTCAGAAAACACCAATATTAAATCATTCTTTCTTCCACAGAACCACTGGTAGTTTTGAACTGCTGGCCTTGAGATTAGCAGCCCAACTCTTAACTACTACGCTACCATAACTCTTTGTAAGTCTGTAGAACTCATATTTTAAATTCTGAGTTGTAAGGTAAAATGTTGAGTGTTTTGCAAAATGTTTGAACTCCTCCTAGTGGCCACCAAGGAGCACAGAGCACATGAGTTATAGTAAAACTGTTCAGTACTAGGAATCATGAACTGAGTCAGATAGCCTTGTGTATGGCTGCAAAGCCTCCTGGCACCATCTTGCTTTAGCTGTGGCTTCCTTGGCCAGTACCAATCAGACTTTGCCAAAGGAGCCCACACACATGGGGTTCAGCACTCATGCAAGGTTGCTTAGCACCAATGGACCCATGCTTGGCCAGTGGAGTCTGGAGCCCATGATTTTGTCTCACTCTCTTCATCTCTAGAAGGAGACTTCTGAGATACATTTTATAAGATATCTCAGAAGTTCTCAGCGAGATGGAGGGTTGCCACCTGGAGCAAAGGTCAACCCTGTAAAGTTTCTTATATTAATTTTCCTTGTTCCCCTCCAGCATTTCCTCTTGCTCTCTGGAATCCCTTCCCCTGGAAACTATCTGCAAGTAAAACTTGTCATGGCTCAGCTTTTAGTGAACCCAGACTAATCCAAGCCATGGCATTGGTTAGGTGATGGATGGTTGGGTGGGTTTTGCCTCTGGTCAACCTCTACCTGGCTGTGTGGCTTTAGATTAGTCACGTCACATCTTCACAACTTTCTTGTAGGTAAAATGAGAATGGAAACGTACTCGTTACACAAATATCTATTGCACACCTTCCATATCCAGGCGCTATTCTAAGTACAAGGAGCCCTGGAGGCACATCATAATCCAAAGACATCCATTTTTTCCCCATCATCCCTATTCATTGTCCTGCTTGCTCAAGACTACCACCTAGGCAACCCTATGGGGTAGTTCTGCTCTGTTCTATTGGGTTACTATGAGCCCTCAACATCCACAGTTCTTTGAGAGTTGCACTGACCGCATTTGAATGGGAAGGAAATAGCCGTGTTGAGAAAGGAGGAGTCTTGTCCTTGGTCACTATGAAGCAGACATTCCCACATCCTGGGTTCTGATCTGGCCACAGCTTTTCAGAGCTGCCCAAGAAAGGAGATGTGAAAGTTCACTGTGAGCGCAACTTCAAACGGAGCCCCATTGATGAAAAGAAACCACAATCCATTCTGAGGAATTCTACAATAATTCGTGTATAGTCTGAGAAGAGATAAAAATAACGTCAAACAGGAAAAGACTCCTTTTCACTGGTTTGGTCAGGCATCTTGACCTTTTTTTTAAGTCCTTAATTCTTTGCTCATTTGGGCATTTGTTACATGTACATATTTCAAAGTATTTTTTTTTAGTATATAAAATGAAAATAAAAAGAACCTGAGTCTGATAAGTAACCCATTCTTCTAAAGAAGTATGTGAGATAAGTTCCCCACTGTACTTTTTTTTTAATGTTTTATTGTGAATTATATGATACTTTACATGGGAGAATATTAGTTTTACATTCATCCTATCGTATATCATTTCATTGCCATGGTTACAATCCCTTCCATGCATCACCAACCAACAAAAGAGAATACCCTACAAGCCTGCAACCCAGTCAACAGCACACAGCTCCTTTCCCTCTCTGGATCTAAAGTCTCCAGCTGCTCCATCTCTCCATGCCATCATCTCTGCCTCCATCTCAGGCATCACTGCTTCTCTGGGTAGGGTCCCGCTCTCTGTTCTTCTCCCTTGATGGTCCCAGGGACCCCCGCTCCTAGACTGAAAAGTTAATCACTCCCCTCCTTTTGCTACAAAAGTCTATGTTTACATTTCCAACCCTCACAATCAGTCCTGATGACAATGATTCACTATTATATCACAAGAGACCTATCTGCATTTCCTTTCATCAGCCCCGCCTAGACAGATTGCATACTACTCAGTCCCCACTGTACTGTGAAATCTTGTATAGGGTTTCAAAGGAGTGGCTGGTGGGTTTGACCCACAGACCCTTTAGTTAGCAGTCCTTGGTGGTACTAATTCCATCTGAGTGAATTCTTACAAAAGAAGAGACAGAGAGTTCTGCTGCACCTGTAAGCCCAGGGGCACCTGGAGCTATGAGAAGTCAGGAGGAGACAAGAAAGGATCTTCCATGAGAACATGGCTCTGGAATGTACTGAATTCAGGCTTCCAGTTTCCAGAGCCGAGAGACAGTAAATTTCTTTATTGTTGCTAAGTGCCGTTGAGTCGATTCCGACCCGTAGTGTTTCCAAGAAGCAGCTGGTTAACTTGCATAGGGTTTCCAAGTTTGAACCTTGCAGTTCAAACAACTTTGCAGTCTAATGCATTAGCCAAAGGTGCCACACCAGGACTCCAGAATTCTTTATTAGCCACCCAATGTGTGGGACTTTGTTATGGCACTCCTAGGAAACAAATGATCACTGCTAATACACACTGCTTTGTTAACCACAAGGTTGGAGGTTCAAACCCACCAGCCACTCCTCAGAAACCCTATACAGGCTTGCTAAGTGTTGGAACTAACTCAACAGCACTAACAACAACAGCAGCAAGACCTGACGCTCTGCTCCCGTAAAGAGCACAGCTTCTAGAGAACATCTTTTCTCTGTCACATGGCTCACTAGTAACCAGAATCCACCTCATGGCACCTAACAACAACAGCAATTACAGCCAGACTGTGGGTTCAATTTAGCAAAATCATTCAAAGGTATGGGACTTTGGGTACGGGACTGCCAGCTCCCAGGGTTCCCAGCTGCAGAGCCCTGATGGCGAAAGCCCCTGTGATGAGAAGAAGAGATGTACCCACCAAATCTGACCAAGGCTGAGATGCCTGGTCAGACCACAGAGGCCAGGGTCTGAGGAGCAAGGAGTTGTCGTTGAATATAGAGACAGAAGCAGACGAATGAACTATTGCCTGGAGCCAGTAGAATTTTTAAAAACCTGTCCAAGTATTCTGGTAAATATGCTGGCAATGAACCCTTTGACCCTTATTTGCAAAATATGTCAATTATTAGGCCTGGTCTGCAGCTCTGAAACAAGTACAGAGCATTTCGCTGTAAATGATGATTGGATTTTGGGGGTAGGGGTTGAGATCTGGCAGCTGATGAAAATCAAAAGGGGTCCTGACACTGATCATGCCTTTGTCCATCAATCAAATGCTTGTTGCAAGCCATCTCTGCTTAATTCACTTTCATCTTTGATGGTTACAGGTGTGTGAAGACAGGGCACAGTGAGAATGCATTGCTTGTTAGTTTCTGCTTCATTGTTTATTGTGGTCTTCCATTCACAGCAAGAGTACTACATTGGGGCCACATACCCACATTCACCTCATGAGAATTCAACTATTCACATTTGGAAAGAGAGAGAGAGTGCAAGAAAGAATAGCTATTTAAATAGCATGGGTGATCCTGCATGCTGTTCCATTATTGGATCCTATGCTCAGGAGTACTGGTGTGACACTGTGAAATAAGCACTGAACTTCTAACCAATAGGTCACTGGTTCAAACTCTCCAGTCACTCTTCAGAAATTCCATACAGGGTCACTATGAGTAAGAATGGACTCTGTGGCACTGAACAACAAAATGCCCAGAAGTATGCATGGGAAGGGAAGGGGGCATTTGCTGAAACTATACTGCACAGGTTTGCATACACACAATTTGATGGGTGATCTGAGAGGTATCTATGGATAATATAGTCTACAACTATCACTTATATAGTAGCCCTAAATAAAAAGCTGTATTTAGTATAAATACTCAACTGCAAGGTCGGTTTGAACCTCAATGTAGGCAGTCCAAACTCACCAGCATTCCTTGGAAACCCTATAAGGGGTTGCTATGAGCCAGAACCATTTCGACTGCACTTACCAGCAACAACAACATCACTTACATAAGGAGGATGGAATCTAAGCCTTAAATAAAGTGAGAGTCCACTGTCCTGTTCTACAAGAGACAGAAATTGGAGATGTTTTTTCTACTAAGCAGGGGTTGGAGAGAGGGTGATGGCTTTGGACCACCCACACACTCACTGGTCACCATTATGACCAAAGTCCTGCAGTAGAGACAGTTGGCTGAGAGTCAAAAGACAAGTCATAAGACAAGCAAGGTAACTAAATGAGTACATTTATCTGACAAACGTGGTTTTCCATTAGTTTAACTTGCTGTTACATTGCAAGCCCAACTGTGAATCGGAGAGGATCCATTTATACAGCCAACACTTCTTAGTGACTGTTTCTAGTAAAGCAGTGAGCTAGAAGCCATGCAGGATTTGCAGGTGATCCCTCATTCAGGGAGCTTATAAATCTTGTAGTAGAGATAGAAATAGATGTATAGCTAATTATGTTTTGGTTGTTGCTAGGTGCTATCACGTCAGTATCAGCTCATAGCAACCCTGCATAGGGTTTCCAAGAGGGGTTGGTGGGTTGCACTGCAAAACTTGCAGTTATCAATCCAGTACTTACCCAAAGCACCACACCAGGGCTCTTAGCTCATTATAAAACAATGGGAAGTGTGAACAATAAATGTTCGATTGTTGTTGTTGTTAGGTGCCTTCGAGTTGGTGCCAACCCATAGTGACCTTATGCACAGCAGAACGAAACACTGCCCAATCCTGGGACAACCTCACTACTGTTGCCATGCTTGAGTCTATCGATGCTGCTGATTAGGGTGGTAATTGTAAAACATAATTATTTCGGTTGAAAAAAAAAGTTGGCAGATCAGGTGGAAGTGCAGTAAAGAGTTCTGTTAGCATCAACACAGAATACTGGAGCAAGCAGGCTCAGGGGATGGTGCCAGAACTCTGAACCACATACAAAGGAATATTTAGAAGGTTGGAAGGCTTACAGCTAGAGGAATTTGTAGCAGAAGCAAGAAATTCCATTGCTTTCTAATTCAAGATGTTCAGCTGCTCCCGGAGCCGCCATCTTAGGTGAGACCAACTGGGGAAAGGATCAGAACAGCCACAGATGCGTGACAGAACCACAGAGATGAAGGTAGATGGGGACATTCTTTTTTTTTTTTTGATGTCTGTTCATTGGTCTCTTGTGGTCTGAGCACCTCCATTCTGGTGACTAGAGGAGGTGCGGAGTGAGTGGAAACCCCACCCTCACCCCCAGAGGGTTCTATTATACATGCACACAGATCTCCTTAAAATTTAAAGTGACAGTTTCCAATTAAAATCAAACGGCTACAGCTGGCCCTGAACTGTTTATCACTAGGAAAATGGCCTGAATGGGGATTGTGGAGCAGGACAGGCAGACTAAACTGGAAATAGGCTGAAAATTAAATCCTGAGTTATGTTACAACGACCAACAGTGGAATCTTGAAATTGTTCAGGAAGAAGCGTGAAAAGGGAAGCCCATCTCCTGATCACATCTACCAAGAGTCAATCAGAAAGCATAAAAAATACCAAAATACACACCCATCTAAGTATTAAGGCCAAAGATAACTCCTGAATATTCCCAAAAAACAGAAACAAAGGACCATATTAGCACATGTCCAGAAACAAGATAAAGTAACTGAGACAACTGAGCTGGAAGTAGACCTACACTTCATACTGGAAGATGGGCAGGCTTTGGCAATGCCTGAGAAGAAATTCAGAAAAATGACTATAAAAGGTATCAAAACACTATACAATGGAATTGAGAAAAATAAGGAAGAAGTCAGGTAAGCATTACAGGAACAAACAAATAAAATAGATACAGTATTGGAAATGATTCAAAACCTACGGAAAGAGGTCAAAACGATTAATAATAGATTATCAGAAATGCATAATACACTGAAAGGGCAAAGGAGTAGAACTGAAGAGGTAGAAGCTAGAACTAGTGAGCTAAAT
>NW_006408842.1:951073-951887 GCF_000296735.1 Chrysochloris asiatica
GATACTCAAAGGGAACACACAAACAAGCATGTAAGCTTGCTGGTGACCACATTGGTCTGCTGGTGAGTGGAAGAGGGGGAAAGGCAGCAATGAAGAAATGGGCTGAGTTCAACCACAATCCATTGACATCCGTCGACCTAGAGATGAAAGAGAGAAGAGGAAGGGCTGGTTGGCCCAAAGTATGGTGAGACCTGGGGACACTTAAGCCCATGGACAAGGACTTAGCCACAGAGGGCTAGAGCTGAGGGTGAAGCATCCAGCCGATATGAAGTGAGGGAAGATGCACAAGAACACCCAAACTTGCAGACACTACTCTTTTGAACTAGCCTCGAAGGCTTGATAATCAGAACAGAGGAAGATTACCAAAAAAAAAAATTTTTTTTTTTTTTTTTGATAAATGAAGCAAAGTTTATATTGCTACAGTTTGATGAACCTGACCTATAAGTCAGAGAGGCAGTTACTCTAAATACCAATAGAGAGGGAAGGAGTCTTCATATCAAGTATCAATGCTAGTCCCTCTGTACACAAGGTAGACAGGGACGAGCAACTTAGACATTGGCTACCCAAAATGAGTTGGCGATAGAGGCATGAAGTGACTGGCTTACAAAGTTTCAAGAGGGAGTTTAATTTAAGAGTATGGGGAGCAAGATAGAGTCCCCACTGAATAGATTTCATCTTGTCTAGATGGGTCTGGTGAAAAGAGACAGGTATAAGATTCATATGATTCAATAGTGAATAATTGTTATCATGACTAATTGCAACTGTCACAACTGTAAAGGGAGAAGTTTTGTAACAAAAACAGGGGAGTGGTTAA
>NW_006408842.1:952432-954514 GCF_000296735.1 Chrysochloris asiatica
AATTATCTCAATATAAAGAAATGAGTTACTAACAGTCATGTTCATAATAAATGCCTAATGCTAAGTGAAAGAAGCTGGTATGAAAAAGTTTCATATTGTTTGATTCCAACTATACGCTGTTCTGGAAAAGGCAGTTTCCAAAACCCAGAGTTTAGTAAACCTACCCTTGTGATGTCAGGGGCAGCAAAGCAAAGGTAGTTGGGTCAGCCTAATACCACACTAAACTGTGGAATGGTGGCCCTGCCACACAAAGTCCTTTACAGCACTACTCAGTATGTCAGGTTCAACAAACAAAAGTTTCTCATGACCTAATTCAAATTAATTTCAGCAAATCATATTAAAGCAGAAGGAATTGTAGAATTCCAGGGAAGAAAATAGTTTCAATTCTTATTCTGTACCTACTGGTGAGTTACTTAATTTGTCACTCCCACCACCCCCACAAGCTGTGGGCTCCAGATGAGTTTTTTACCACAGGGTCTAGGGGGAAAAAATTTTTTTTAAGCTGTTGTCAATTTCTGTAGTATAAATACTCCATCATGGACAATTTCAAGATACCAATGTGATGTCCACCTGCTCACCAAATTCCTAAGAACTTAACAGTTGATTCTCACAAGCTAACATAAGCTGACTCAAGCATATGACTTTCTCCAAGCCTCAGCTTTTATATCTAAAAAATGGGAACTCTGGTAGCATAGTGGTTACAAATTGGGCTGCTAACCTCAAGGTCAGCAGTTCGAAACTACCTTCGGTTCCGTGGGAGAAAGATGAGGAGTTCTGCTCCCATAAAGATTTACAGCCTCGAAAACCCTGTGCAGGGTCACTATGAGTCAGAAGTGACTCCACGGTACTTAACAACAACAACAACAACATGTCACCTTCACAAGACAAATGTTAAGATTGGAAGAATGTAAATAAAAATACATAATAAAGACGTATTAGCAGATAGAAGGTACTAACAAGAGTTCCTGGGTATTACTAATGGTTAACATGATCCCCTGCTAACCAAAAACTTTGAAGGTTCATGTCCACCCAGAGGTGCCTTGGAAGAAAGTTCTGGCAATCTATTTCTGAAAGGTCATAGCCATTGAAAAACTATGGAGCAGTTTTACTCTGACACACATGGGTCAGAATCAACTTGGTGGCTATTGATCTGTTCGGTTAAATATATATATATATATATATCAATCTACCTGTCACCTAATATCTATCAATTGTCTATCATTTATCTATCCATCCGTCCATCTATCTAGAAACCTAGTGTGGTACTGTAGGATAAGAACTGGACTGCACTGGTCAGCAGTTCAACCCCACCAGCCACTTTGGGAAACTATGTACAGAGTTGCTATGAGTAAGAAACAACCCGATGGCACATAATAACATCTATTTGCCTACTTTCTATTTTTGTATTAGTTGATGACCTATAAAAGCACATTGCAAATAAATTAATAACATTGCTCTAAATGCTACTTCAACAAAAAGAGATCAGCAACAAAACCAAAAAATTAAAAGAGTCCTTGAGTTGTTCTGGCATAATCTTCTTCAAGCCAAGAGGTTGGGAAAATGCCAACCCTTTATGTAACTAAGACATCTCTAAAGCAGATGTTTTTGGTTTTGCAATACCTGCCACAGAACCACCAGAGACCCTTCCTTAAAATGGTGATTTTTAGGCCCTGCTTGAGACCCATAGAACCAGAATGGATGAAGGAGCTGTCTGGGAAATTGTATATTTAACAAGTTCCTAAGGTAATGCAGATGTTTGAAGGCCACAGCTCTACTAACAAAAAGTAAATTCATGGAGGGAACAAACAAGATGGTGGATCAGGTAGACGTGTAGGAAAGAGCTCCGCCAACAATAACATAGAATACCCAACCAAGTAGGCTCAGGGGATGATCCCAGAATTCTGAACCACATATAAAGGAATACTTAGAAGCTTGGAAGGCTTACAGCTGGGGGAATTTGTGGCAGAAGCAAGAAATCTATTGCTTTTTAATTCAAGATGCTCAGCTGCTCCAGGAGCCACCATCTTGGGTAAGACTAAGTGGGAGAAGGATCAGAGTGGCCACAGATGCCTGGCAGAACTG
>NW_006408842.1:973430-974937 GCF_000296735.1 Chrysochloris asiatica
TGCCACCATAGGGTTTTTTTCTAAATGAGTAAAGGAAAGAAATCGCAGTCCACCTGGAGTTTGAGAGGACCGAGGGAGTAGGGTAAGGACTCCAAAACAGATTCTCCACAGCCAAGAGTTCATTATTTACAATTCATCAAAAGTTGTCTCTCTTTAATGGCCAAGTTTCCTGAAATTGATTTCTTTGAGTGAGCTTTGAAAAAGAAATTTCCTTATGATATTATTATCTGGCAGACTGAATTAAAACCATCCCATATTTTACATGATGTGTTCAAGCCCTACAAAAGATACACTAGAAACCATTGTAAACATGACTATCTCGGTTTTCAAGATGCGACACTAGAGGCACTCACTCTTCTATGCCAATAAATTTGGAAGACAGCAACCTGGCCAGCTGATTGGAAGAGACCCGAACTGGTGCAGTGGCCCAGCACATTGACAGAGTTCTGTATCTGTTGTAGCAGCATACTGACAGGAAGCTGAGAGAAGTTCTAGTCAGATTCAGACAAAGACGTGGGACAGAGGATATCACTGCTGACTTCATATGGATGCTGACTAGAAGTAAAGAATACCAGAAAGATACTTATTTGTGCTTTATTGGTTATGCAAAAGGTAAGAGGCAGTTGTTCAACCAGAGCAAGGAGATAATGAATGGTTTAAAATCAGGACAGGTGTATTCCGGGGTTGTATTCTTTCACCATACTAAATCAATCGTTACGTTGAGCAACTAATCTGAGAAGCAGCATTATATGAAGAAGGACATGGCATCAGGATTGGAGGAAGACTCATTAACAACCTGTGATATGGAGACGATACAACCTTGCTCACTGGAAGTGAAGAGGACTTAAAATACTTACCGATAAAGATCAAAGGCCACACACAGCCCTCACTATGGATTGCATCTCAATGGAAAGAAAACAAAAATCCTCACACTGGACCGATAAATAACATTATGATAAATGGAGAAAAGGCTGAAGTTGTCAAAGACTTCAATTTGCTTGGATCCACAAGTAATGATCTCTTTCAAGAGCAAAGATATCACCTTGAGGACTCAGGTGTGCCTGACCCTTCTGTTGTTGTTAAGTGCATTTGAGTCGATTCCAACTCATTGCACTTTTGTATAGGTTTTCCAAGGAGTGGCTGGTGAGTTTGAACTGCCAATCTTGTGGTTAGCAGTCCAGTGCTTATCGTACAGCACCACACCAGGACTCCACCTGACCCTAGACACGGTTGGTTATTTTTTTTTATTGTTTCCTATGTATGTGATGGTTGGACAATGAATCAGGAAGACTGGAGAAGAATCAATACATTTGAATTATGGTGTTGGAGAGGAATGCTGAAAGTACCATGGACTACCAGAAGAATCAATCTTTCAAGAACTGCAGTCAAAATGCTCCTTAGAAGCAAAGAGGGCAAGATTTCATCTCTTACATTTTAGACATGTTGTTAACAGGGACCAGTCCCTGGAGAAGGACATCATGCTTCGTAGAGTGGCGGGTCAATGAAA
>NW_006408842.1:975280-979692 GCF_000296735.1 Chrysochloris asiatica
CCAACGTCACAATTGTTTCCATGTTCCTATTGATGCTGCCACTTTGCCAATACATCTCGCTGGGGGTCTTCCTCTTTTTCTCTGACCCTCCACCTTACCAAACATGATATCCATCTCCAGCGACTGGTCCCTTCTGACAATATGTCTTAAAATGAGAGATGAAGTTTGGCCATCTTGGCCTCCAAGGAGCACTCTGGCTGCACTTCTTCCAACATAGATTTGTTGGTTCTTTTGGCAGCCTATGGCACTTTCAATATTCTCTTCTAACACCATAACTCAAAGGCATCAATTCTTCTACATTCTTCCTTATTCACTGTCCAGCTTTCGCATGCGTATGAGGTTATTAAAAATACCATGGCTTGGTCGTTCTTGATCGACTATTAAAATAGCCTGCAATTTAAAAGAAGGAGGAACTGCTCCACAATGTAATGATAGCTATGCTGTTGCTGTTGTTAAGTGCTGTCAAGTCAGTTCTGACTCATAGCAACCCTGTATAGGATTTCCAAGGAGCAGCTGGTGGGTTTGAACCACCAACCTTGTGGTGAGCAGTCCATTGCTGATCCTACAATGTAATGAAGGTTATTGGTAGGTTACTTAGAAAATGGATTTAAAAGAAAAAGTCATCATGAATTCCAAAAGTCACCATAGTAGAAGCTAAAGAACATTCACGGAAAACTGGAGGGTATGTGAAGGCTACTCACCTTTAATCAGCAACTCATAGAACTGGGGCTCTATTGCTCCAACAGCCATGAACTGCCCATCTGCTGTCCTGTAAGTTGTGTAGAAAGGAGCTCCGCCATCTAACAGGTTCTGGCCTCGTGGCCGATCCCACAGTCCCGCTTTGTGAGTTTTCCACAGAAAAGAACTTAGGTATGCTGTTCCTTCCACCTTTGAAGAAGCAGAGTGCAGTATAAATCCAGACAATTCAACTACAGAAGTAGGATGCACATCTGTTTAATTTTAAAAAGCTAATGTTGTTGTTAAGTGCCATTAAGTCCATTCCTACCCATAGCGACCCCGTATAGGGTTTCCGAGGAGCAGTGGGTAAGCATGTGGTTCAAACCCACTTTGCAGTCTAGCACATTAACCCACAGCACCATGGAAAAATGCTTATTTTAGTATATATGCAGATTGTATCTAATTATACAACTTCTCTGGTATCTCTAGAAAGTGGGTTACACCGGGTTTGCGGTAGAATGAGAACGGGCTGCAGATTTCAGTTTAGAAAATACTGTAAGATTTACAAAGAACTACCAGTGTTTTCTTCTCAGGTAAGACTGGCAAAATAGCGATGATTTTTGAAGCTAGTGAGAGGACATGGAAGCTCATTAAGCCCTTTTTGCTATTTTGGTATATCTAAAAACTGTGGTGATAGAAAGTTAAAAAATACAAAGCAAAAAGTTTTTTTTTTAAAGTTCATACTCTGATCTCAATGTCTATTAAACACATGCAGATATGACAGCATATTCTATTTAGGCATGAATCACATTGCTTACATTTAACTTCTTCTAGCTAGACTCTAGGAAACCTAAATTTGAATATTGAATACATTTTAACCTTAATAACAAGGTGCCCTGTTGGTGCTGTAGGATAAATAATGGACTACAAGACTGGCAGTTCAAACCCAACAACTTTCCATAGGAGAAAGATGAAGCTTTCTGCTCTTGTGAAGATTTACAGCCTCAGAAATCTGGGTCACTAAGAGCTGGAATTGACTCAATGGTAGTTGTTGCTGTCACGTGTCTTTGAGTCGGTTCTAACTCATGGCGACCCAGTATAGGGTTTCCGAGGAGCAGTTGGTGGGTTTCAACTGCCAACCTTGAAGTTCACAGTCCAGTGCTGATCCTACAGCACCACACCAGGAGTAGGAAGAGGACAATCCTCAAAAATCAGGAGAAAGTTCCAAAATAAACATAACATGTTTTTGTTGTTGTTAGGTGCCATCGAGTCGGCACCGACTCATAGCGACCTTATGCACAGCAGAACGAAACACTGCCCGATCCTGGGCCAACCTCACTACTGTTGCCATGCTTGACTCTATTGATGCTGCCACTTGGCCAATCCATCTCATTGGGAGTCTTCCTCTTTTTCTCTGACCCTCCACCTCACTAAACATGATATCCTTCTCCAGCAACTGCTCCCTCTTGACAATATGTCCAAAGTATGAGAGACAAAGTTTGGCCATCTTGGCCTCCAAGGAGCAGAGCACTCTGGCTGCACTTCTTCCAAAATGGATCTATTGGTTCTTTTGGCAGTCCATGGCACGTTCAATATTCTCTTCCAACAGCATAACTCAAAAGCATCAATTCTTTTATGGTCTTCCTTATTCACTGTCCAGCTTTTGCATGCATATGAGGCTCCTGAATATACCACATATATAACATGAGTGGTTAAATATTTGGGTTTTCTGATTTCCAGATAAAGTAGTTTGAGAACACATGTTTCCAACTGTGTGCTGAGGCAAGTCACACCATGAGATACAACTCCAAAGCTCCACGTCCTGAGCCATTTTCCTACCGATCCAGCATCCACAGAGATGGCCCTCCAAGCACCCGTGTCTCAGAATCAGCAGCAGGACGAGCCCACCCTTCACACGGTTTCTGCCGATGAACAAACACACAATCCATCCGGCTATATACCAAGTCTCACATTCAGCCTGAAGTCCCGTCAGCAGCTGAATCTATGGTTATGGTATCTGACATCACTAAATAATAAATATAAAAGTGGCCCATAACAGTGCTTTGAAAAAAGTTACATAAAAGGGCTTCAAAAAGCTTGTCGAAAAATTGTACTACCTTTCAATTTTAGTTTTCTACAAACATTTTAAAGTCCGTCTGTATGTATGTTAAGGAACTGCCACATAAGACGGATGGATGGATGGATGGATGGAAGGATAGATGGACTGGCTGGCAGAGACACATAAGCACTATTATTTTTAAATATATTTATTTTATTTTCAGTTAAGTACACATTATATTTTTTTATTTTAAAAACTGCAATAATATTCCTATCTTTACAATTATCCTATACCCAATTCTGAACAACTGTCCTATACCGATTCATTAACTCTCACCTGTGCTTGAACTTGCAACTGTTATATTCAGGAAGACTGCGGTACCTGGGCCTGCTCAGATGAAACCCAAAAGCTGAGGAGCTGCTGGAAGCAGGTGCAGCGCTGAGAGCAGGCCTGGCCCCTGCCAAAGCCTCACCCTCACTGGGGCTATAACATGTAAACTTGAAGCAAGGCATGTGCCCTCAGGGCTACAGAGTTTTGACCCTGAGAGTTCTGAATGCAGGCAACCCTGGATTACTGTCGTACCTTGAACTGACTTGGTATGGCTTTTCTATCCAAAGGCTTCTAAATTCCCAACAAGTGATTGGGTAGAACCATGCAAATCAGGTGTACAGGACACTAAAGCTGGGATTGGTTAGTCCTGCCCTCCTGCTGGGTTTAAAAGGGGCCATCTCAGAAGCAGAGACTGACGATTCCAGGACCATCAAGAAGGAAGAGCATGAGTGATGTGTGAGATCCCGACCTAGAAAGCAGAGGTGGTGGCATGGAGAGACAGAGCAGCTGCAAGCATCTAGTCTTTGGGACTGAGACATCTGGGTGCCAACAGGCAGGAGGCTGGCTTACAGAATGTGTCCTTTGGGCATTTACAGACTGGCTACAGGAGTCCTGGTGTGGCACTGTAGGATAAGTGCAAGTCTGCAAGATCGATTTGAACAAGGCAGGCTGTTCAAACTCATCAGCCGCTGCTCGGAAACTCTATACAGGGTCACTGTAAGTCAAAACTAACTCAACAGCACTTAACAACAACAGCAAAAGGAGTTTGGTAACACTTGCCCAAGCAGTGTAGAGGCCACAGGGCCACATGGCTGAGAGGCCAAGGACAAGAGTGAGGCGTACCTGCAGACAAGAGGCCTTCCTGTCTGGAGTGCTGCTGCGTCCTGAGTTATTTTCTGATCCGGAACTGTACCCTGTTCACTTCCCTAGTAAACCCCGTAATCTTGAGCATTGTCTACAAGTTCTGTGTGGCCAGTACAAAGGACTAGTGAACGCAGATGTGAAGCAGAAAGTGCTGTGGGAGGGATGGTGGTAGGGAGGAGGCATGTCTGACCTCCACTTCCTAGGAATCAGCCTTGGGCAGATTTTGAGTTTGATTCTCCTCCCCTCTTGTGAAGTCAGGGGAAGTCAGGCATGGCTCTCACACAGTCTTCTTCTTGTTGTTGTTAGGTGTCATTGAGTCAGCGGTGACTCATAGCGACCTTATGCGTAGCAGAATGAAACACTACCCGATCTGGGGCCAACCTCACTACTGTTGCCACACTTGAGCCCACTGATGCTGCCACTTTGCCAATCCATCTTGTTGGGGGTCTTCCTCTTTTTCTCTGACCCTCCACCTTACCAA
>NW_006408842.1:979980-988400 GCF_000296735.1 Chrysochloris asiatica
AAAAAGGTCTTGTGCAGCGGATTTGCCTATTGCAATATGTCATTTGATCTCTTGACTGCTGCTTCAGTGAGTGTTGATAGTTGATCCAAGAAAAATGAAGTCCTTGACAACTTCAATCTTTTCTCCGTTGATAAATCTTAGCAGTTACCAATAGCTGACTTATGTATAGTTCAAGTACAGACAATCTCCCATAAAGCCTATCATATTAAAATTCAAGGTACATACAGTGGAGCTCTGATAGCGTAGTGGGTTCCAATCGGGCTGCGAACCTCAGGGTCAGCCGTTCAAAACTACCAGCAGTTTCACAGGAGAAAGATGAGACTTTCTGCTCCCATAAAGAGTGACAGCCTCGGAAACCCTGTACAGGGTCACTATGAGTCGGAACCAACTCCACGGCACATAACAGCAACAACAACAGTGGCTTATAACAACAATAGGTGGTACTTTGAGACACACATCAAAACATTACCTCCAGTTTCCAAGGAAACAGGAGTGGATCAAGTCAGGTGAATGTTAACCCTTTACTAACAAAGGATAAGGCTGTTTGAAAACTACTGGCTTACCACAATGAGGTCCCTGGCTCCCCGTAGTTAGCATCTACAGTTAAGTTATTTGTGCCACCAGGTTTCCAGGGATGAGGAAGTCATGAGTATGACATCATATGGACCACTATCATCCGATGTGAGTATAAAAGTTTGTAACACTTTTCAAATACACTAAAACCTTGTTATCTGTCTACCCATTATATGATTGTGACTAGACACATTCTGATGAAAGCAGCAACCACTTTTGATTTATATTTGAGTAGAAATAAGCAATTGCATATCTTCAGTATATTATCCACATTATTACTGGAGACGTATTTAGCCTTGCCGTTGTTGTTGTTAAGTACCATTGAGTTGGTTCTGAATCACAGCAATCCTGCACAAGGCTTCCAAGGAGCAGTTGGAGAGTTTGAACTGCCAACTTTGCAGTTTGCAATCCAGGGCGGATCCTACAGCATCTTAAGTGCTCTCCACAATTCCCCAATCCCAGTGTTTGTTCCACATTGATGCCTTGTGGCCCACAGCAGTACACACGGCTGTGCCACCGAGGGCAGGAAGGTGCAATGATGGTAAGTAAGAAGTTCCGGGTCTAAGGGTCTGGGCGCAGTGCTTGTGTCCTCACAGCTTCATGCCTTCAGAGGCCCTGAAGCTCTTCACGTCTGACAATGCACACTGGGAGTGTGCACACCGCTCTCCAGTGGTGGATCCGGGAGGGGCCTAAGCCTTGGCAAAAAGACAGTGTGACGTTGGCATCCGCTACTGCTTCTACTGCTGCCTGCTAGGATGTGCCACGGCACAGCCAGGACGGGAGAGCTACGTTAAAGCAAGCACGGCTCTTACCAAGGTCATTTGCTATGGATGCGACATGTACTGGTGGCCGGGGTCTGATGACAGCATACAGCAAACCCACTGCCATCGAGTGGGTTCTGCCGAGCCGGACCTGCTCCTTAGGGTTCTGAGAGAGCACAGCTACATGGAGCAGATAGCTCGTCGTTCTTCCACGGAGCGCCTGGTGGGTTTGAACCAGCGGCTAACAGTCCAGGGCATATCCCACGGTGCCACCAGGCCTCCTTGACAGTACCACAGGGCACAGGGAAAGAGCAGAAAGCAGCAGCAATGAATGAATCATGTAATCTTCCTACAGCACTGGGAAGGAGCCCTGTATCATAGTGGGTTACCAAATGGGCTGCTAACCACAAGGTCAGTAGTTTGAATCTACCAATCGCTCTGCAGGAGAAAGATGAGACTCTCTGCTCCCATAAAGATTTACAACACTGGAAACCCCATACAGGGCCACTAAAGAGTCAACCTGACCCAGGGGCACACACCCACCACCACCACAGTAGTGAGGTGGGTATTGTCTTGAACCCCATTTCACAGAAGGGCTGACACACCTGGGCCCGACCACTGCGCCACTCCACCGCCTCTGCCAGCTGTTGCCTCCCAGGGTGTAGGCAACACCAGTCAGTACACCGTCCAAACCACAAAGAGGGAGCCGTTCCTTATTCCTCTTACCCGTCCTTACTGCCAATCCATTACCAATTCCCTGCAGTCTTGCATCTCAAGTGCCACTAAGTCCAGCCACCATACCCTTACTGTGTTAGTCCTTGCCCTTACCTCCAAGACAGAAAAGGCCTGGTCATCCGCTTTCTCAAAACTCAGCCCTTGAGAGCACGATGACGGAGCAGTGTACTCTGACACCCATGGGGCTGCCATGAGGCAGGACTGACGCCAGCAACGGGGGTTTTGTTGGTTTTGTTTCATCTCTTCACACTAACCCAGTGTCTGGTCTCTGCCCCCAGTCTTATCTCCTTCACATACATTCTCTGTACTACCTCCAAAAATCTGTCACAATGGAAACACGCACTGGAGGAGTTTTCAAGAAAGGAATGCAATTGTGTTCTTACCAGTTAGCTGCGAGAGCTTGCGTTTTTTCCTCTTTAACTAATCCAGCTTCCCCAGAGAAGCTGTGGTTTGGTGGACTAGAGGAGACTGTGCAGGGAAAATGCCTAGCACAGTGACGGCACACAGGAAGGCCTCAGTGTACGGCAGCCTGGTCAGTGCTCCTCCTACAAAATCAGCAGGAAGGTCTAGACTGCTCCGTTTCACTTTAGGACCTTTAAGAATCTCCTCCATCTGCTGAGGGACATTTTCTGAATGCAGTTTTGAATGAGGATTGCTTGAAAACTATATTCTACACACAAGAGACAGCATAGGGAAAATTGTTGAAATACTATATATGCAATCAGATGAGTCACGAAAAGTTTGGTGAATTGGCTGTACACATAGAAGTTGTTATTGTTAAGGGCTGTTGAGTCGGTTCCAACCCATAGAGACTCTGTACAGGGTTGCCGAGGAGGAGCTGGTGACTTGAATTGCCAGCCTGGTGGCTCAAAGTGATTTTGCAGTCCTGCGCATTAAACCATAGCGCTACACAAGGACTCTACCACAGATATCAAACTCTAATAGTGCGGCTAATATACAAGGTACGAGGTTCTGTTAAAGAAACGAGTGCCCTTAGTCATTTGGATTCAAACTCATGACCTCCTTCTTCTCTCGTCTTGTTCAGAGAAGGCTGGAGGTGCCAAGTAGCCCCGCAGCACTGGCAGAACTTACCATGTTGGCATCGATGACCTGGCCTTTGCCTGAGCGGGTGCGTTCAAACAGGGCCAACAGGATGCCCAGGGTGCACATGAGGCCACCACCACCGAAGTCAGCCAGGAGGTTCAGAGGGGCATACAGTTGCTCGCCACTGCCAATTTTCGACAGAACACCTACACCATTAAAAAATATGGTAGGAAATGTCATGGTGAGCTTGACGTCTCTTTTAAATCAATACGAGGGGGCTTCAAAAAGTTTGTGGCAAAAGGTGATTAAGAGGTAATGGAATTTTCCTGCAAACTTTTTGAAGCTCCGTCATCCATAAACATCTTAGAGCCATAATCAGCCTCTCTGGTTGCTGACCTAAGTGACCACCACCACGTAAATTTCCAAACCCGAACCAATTCTGTTATCATCGTAAACAGGGTTTCTCAGTCTCTCTCTCTCAAACTTTACTCCAACTGACATTTTCAGAATTTTACTGCTGGGATTTTACTCCCTGAAGTTTTTTTGGTGTTGCTTGTGGGTGAGGGATGGAGCTTAAAGGCGGCAGACTAGGCTTCCTTTGAACAGTTTTGATACACATTGTTGCATGACAGTGGTTACAATCATCACAGTGTGTCAGCTTTCCCTCTATTTCCACTCTGTGAGTACCACTGTCACAGGCCTAGCTTCCCTTCCCTGCCTGCCTGCTCACCTTTGTTCTGGGGTAACTGCTGACCATTTGGTCTCATCTAGCTGATTGTGTAAGGGAACAGATTATTCACAGGGATATTCTTTTAAAACAGTACTTTGGCTGAAAAGTGACCTTCAGAAATACCTTCAATTCCAAGTTCAATGGGAGTCTAAGGGCGACAGTCCAGGGGGTTCCTCTGGTCTCTAATAGTCAAGTTGTTGTTAAGTGCCATTGAGTCAATTCTGACTCATAGAGGGTTTCAAAGGAGCCGTTTGTGGTTAGCAGTCCAGAGCTAATCCTACAGTGCCACATCAGGACTGTAGGACTTCAACAGTCTAGTTTGGGCCTTTCTTGGAAATTTGAGTTTTGTTCTACATTGTTCTCTATTCTACTCAGGGCTTTCTACTGTGTCCCTGGTCAGAATAATTGGTATTGGTAGCTGGGCGCCATCCAGAAGAGGCATTAGGTGTTTCTAAGTCAGGTTAGAAGATGTAGAGGCTCAAATCAGCTATTAGTCCTGTGGATTCGTTTATTTTTTTTGAACCTTGAATTTTCTTCCTTTCTTTTCTTCCATGAAAGTAGAGATCAATAGCTGTTATCTGATATGGCCACTTGTAAGCTTTTAGGACCCTGGATGCTATTCACCAAACTCCATTATGCCATTTGACTAAGTTGTCTCCCCACATTCTTCCATTCTTAATAGAAAGAGATGCAAGAAAATAATCATACACAGTAACGAGATTTCAAAACAGATGTGAAAAGTCAATTCTACAGTCTTTTCTTCAACTTTTAAATGTATGTCGTCATTGTTTTATAAGTGCCGTCAAGTTGGCTTCGATTTATAGCAACCCCGTACAGTGTTTCCTATGAACAGCTGGTGGGTTTGAACCACCAACCCTGTGTTTAGCAGTCCAGTGCTGATCCTACAGCGCCACATCAAGACCTCTTTAACTGTATACTCACAAGACAATTTAAGACTTCCTTTCGCCAACACCACACAGGTCTTAGCACTATAGAATTAAGCCCTTCTAATACACATTTTTTCAGGCAAGGGTTCACACATGGTGATGCTGCTGTTAGCTGCCACCAAGTCACAAGGAGAGAGCTTTGTAATGCATAGGATTTCTGCTGACTGAGCGGTGGAAGTCCATCACCAGGCCTTTCTTACTAGTCTCTTAGTCTGGAAGTTCCACTGAAATCTGTTCAGTACCGCAGCACAGCACAAGCCTCCATGGGGGAACAAGTGGTAGCTGCTGGGAATCAAACCTAGGTTTACCACTTGGAAGGTGAGAATTCTACCACTGAGCCATCCCTGCCCTCCAAGGTGGTATTACAAAAAAAAAGGAAATTACTGCTGTCAAACCATTCTGTGTCATTGCAACCCTACAGGACAGGGTACAATCCCCCCAAAGGGTTCCCATGGGTATAATCTTTATGGGAACAGGCTGCCACAGCTTTCTCCCATAGAGCAGAGGGTGGGTTCAAACCACCAACCTTTCAGTTAGTAGCCAAGCGCTTAACCACGGTGCCACAGGGCTTTAAGGTGATACTGTTGTTGTTAAGTGTCATCGAGTTGGTTCACACTCAGAGCGAACCTTATAGGGTTTCTGAGAACGACTGGTGGGTTTGAACCACCAACCTTGAAGTTAGCAGTCTAGTGCTTATCCCACTAGGACCTGAAAATTATCGGCTTTTCCTCGTGTCCACAGAAGTATGAAATGATGACTTAGGCAATGATTCTCAATGAAGGTGAAGAAAAGGTACGCTGTCAGAATTAAAGTCTATTAGCACTTTCTAAACCACCGAGCAAACAGCCTTGCTCTTCCCAGGAATCTCTTCCTTCCTGGTAAGTGCTTGCCTGAGGAGTGAGCTCTCAAATGTGCTAAGGCAGGAGAAATAAAAGGCTGGGAGTGACTGCTCTAATCATCCAGGCCAACCCTTTTAAATAACTATGTTTTCCTTAGTGATCTAATAAATACTTAAATCGTTGCCATTATCCAATCTTTTTAATAACTGTCAATGCAGATATTGACTGGGAACAAAGAAAAAGTAACTGAAACTGATTTGTTTTCAGCATACCCGACAGAGCCAAGTAGTTGATGTCATGCCCTGCTGCTGTGGAGAGCCTGCCTGACTGGCCAAACCCACTCAGCCTGGCATAGATGAGCTTCGGATTGTCCCGCAAGAGAACCTCTGGGCCGAGCTGGAGTTTCTCCATGACACCTGCAAAGGAAGCGAACATTTTTCAAGTATGAGTTGAGGATGAATGTAATAGTTTCAGAAGCAAACCTACACCAGCGTTCTTAAAATACTCCACAGGTTGTGCTCCCAGGTTGACTTGGAGAGAAGCAATCATTTCTGGGAACATGTGACTTCCGTATTTTCCTCCAAGAGTATACAAGGGCATCTTATCCCTTCAGTCAGTCTGTTTATAGCTTCCTCAATCCTCTCAAAAAACCAAACCCAACCCACTGCCATTGAGTGATTCTGACACACAGAGACCCTGTCTGGGGTTTCCAAGGCAGAAAGCCTCATCTTCCTCCTCTGGTGTGGCTGGAGGGTTTGAACTGTCAACCTTGTCCTTAGCAGAGCGCTGCTTATCCTACAGTGCCACTAGGGTTTCCAATCCTCTTCTTATTCACTCAAAAACGGCTGATTCTCTTGGAATCATTACCTTGCTTATTTATTTAGTCCACAGTTTACTCTCATGAACTGCTCTGGACTGCTCTGGTAGTCAATTTAGTCAATAATTCACTCTCATGAACTACGAGCTGGCCTGCTAAGCAAAATGTTGGCAGTTCAAATTTACCAGCCATTCCATGGGAGAAAGATGAGTCTTTCTGCTTCCATAAAGATTTACAGCCTCAGGCACCCTATGCAGGGTGGCAGTGAGTCGGAACTGACTCCAAGGCACACAACCAACACCACCATGAATTGCTAGTGGATTCATGGGTAAAAGCCCTGGTAGCATAGTGGATTATGAGCTAAGCTGCTAACCACAAAGTCAGCAGTTCGAATCTACTAGCCATTCCAAGGGAGAAAGATGAAGCTTTCTGTTCCCATAAAGATTTACAGCCTCGGAAACCCTATACAGGGTCACTGTAAGACAGAGCCGACTCAACAGCATACAACTTAACCACAACAGTTAAGCACTCAGCTACAAACCCTAGGTGCTACAGCTGTATTCACCACTCTGCCTTCCTTCTAATTACCGTGGACACATTTTTTCGTCATGCTATAAAGGAGGGATAATTACATTACAATGTTACTTATTAAATTCTTATACTCTTCAAATATGGCTATGAGAATTGTTGTTGGTAAGTGCCGTCGAGTCAGTTCCGACCCATAGCGACCCTGTATAGGGTTTCCAAGGAGCAACTGTTGACCTTGAACCACTAACCTTGTGGTTCAAACTGACTCTGCAGTCCAGTGCATTATTAACCCACAGCACCACACCAGGACTCCATGTCCATGAACATTAAATTATTTCAAATGCCTCTCACCCCCAAAGACTTTCAAATCATCCATCAAGCATGCACTGACTCCCTGTTACACTCTAGGCAAAGCTTTAGCTTTGTCCAGGACCCACTAAGAGATGGATTGGAGTGGTGTTAAATGAAAACATCAGTGTTAAAAGGACTTTTACACCTTCGTCAAGGCAACTGCCGTAGGTCGGGAGAAAGAATCCCAAGGTCAGGCAAGGAAGAACGGCTGCATTAGCGATGCTAAGAGAGAGGCGAATGAAAGAAGAAGATCAGAGTCAAGGATGAAGTCATTTCTGACTCATGCCGTGGGGTGGAGATTGGTTCCATTCACTGAGATCAGGGAAGATGGGCTCGGTTTAGGAGCTGTGCAAGTTGCAGTACATGGCAAACTGTCAGAGGGATGTACACTCCAGCAATCTGCAGTTAGGAAAGGTTTGGGCATCATCTATTCATGTTGTTGACTGCTTACGAGTTCGTTCTGACTCATAAAGACCCTGTGAGTGGCTGGTGGGTGTGAACTGCTGGCCTTGTAGTAAGCAGTCCAGTGCTTAGCCTACAGTGCCATACCAGGACTCCCATCTACCTGGAAGTAATGGAGAAGGTGGTTTTAGGAGACAGAGTGCAAAAATGGGCTGACGCTGTAATACCAACCTTTAGGGCAAGCTTGGTATGGTAGAGGACCAGCAAAGTGGCAAACCCATCAACCAGATGAACTGACAAGGTGGCTGTAAAACTGCAACTATAAGCATGGCGCAATGCTGTACATAAGGAGCTCTGGTAGCACAGTGGTTACGAATCAGGCTGCGAACTGCAAGGACAGCAGTTCAAAACTACCAGCTGTTCCGTGGGAGAAAGCTCCCGTAAAGATTTACAGCCTCGGAAACCCTGTACAGGGTAACTATGAGTCAGAACCAACTCCACAGCACAGAACCACCACCATCAATGTTGTACATAGTGTTGTTGTTAAATGCTATAAAGTTGGATTCGACTCACAGTGACCCTCATGGGGTGTGTGGGGGGGGGGGCAGAATATGCCTACATACAAGACCCACAAAATCATTTGGTCTGGCCCTGCCAAGGCAACCGCTGTACTTCCAGTCATCACATTTGTGT
>NW_006408842.1:988500-989467 GCF_000296735.1 Chrysochloris asiatica
GGGGGGGCAGAATATGCCTACATACAAGACCCACAAAATCATTTGGTCTGGCCCTGCCAAGGCAACCGCTGTACTTCCAGTCATCACATTTGTGTTGTTAAGTGCATTGAGTTGGTTTGCACTCATAGCACCTTGTATAGGGCTTCCAAGGAGTGACTGGTGAATGTGAACCGTTATGAGTTAATTAAATGTTTCACCAAATACAGCAGGCTAATTTTTAAGTTGATAATTTTGTATGGCCTGTGAACAATGTTATAAATTTTGGCAGAGAAAAGGTTTGCTGCCCCTCCTGTACAGGGTTTCCAAAAAGTTGGTGGGTTTGAACCATTGACTTTGTGGTTAGCAGACCAATGTTTATCCCACAGCACCACTCCGGGACTCCTCTGTTGTACATGGTGGAATCGGTTCCAACTCATAAGGAACCGTTTTAGGGTTTCCTAGGCTGTAAATCTAGGGAGCAGAAAGTCTAACCTTTCGCCCCCAGAGTGGTTGGTAGATTTGAACTGCTGACCTTGCGGCTAGCAGCACAGCTTGTAATCCACTGCTACCAGAGTGGATCGTGAAGTCGAAACCAACTGGACAGCACCAAACAAGAACAACATGGCTAACACAAGTACGGATGGCCTGACACGGTAGCAACATGAACCTGACTTTTTCAAGGAGAGAATTTGGGGCTTTCATTAGATTCTCATAGGGTTCATGACCTTCAAATAATTTAGAAAGACAAACTGAGAAGCGTAGTGAAAAATACTTTAGAAGGAATCAGAAACATAAGGTAGAACCCCGGTGTGGTGCTGTAGCATAAGCACTGAACTGCTAACCACAAGGTCGATGGTTCAAACCCACCAGCCGCTAAAGGGGAGAAAGATGAGGCTTTCTGCTTCTGTAATGATTTACAGACTTCTACAGGGTTATAAGGAGCTCTGGTAGTGTAGTGGTTACGAATCGGGCTGTGAACCTTAAGGTC
>NW_006408842.1:989947-996892 GCF_000296735.1 Chrysochloris asiatica
TGTACAGGGTTTCCGAGGCTGTAAATCTTTACGGGAGTAGAAAGCCTCATCTTTCTCCCGCGGAGCAGCTGGTAGTTTCGAACTGCTGACCTTAAGGGTTCGCAGCCCGATTCGTAACCACTAAGCTACCAGAGCTCCTTTCAACTTTAAGGTAGAACCTTTAAAAAAACACAATAATTACCAACAGTCCCACCACATTCTCTCCAATACACCTAGCAAGACTGGGGCGGGAAGAGCACAACGGAGCACGATCCTGCGCATGCCCATTGGGCCTGGGCCCCAGGGCTCACCACAGCGGAAGGGCTCCAGCAGCACGTCAGCCCGGGAGCACAGACGCCGCAGCACTTCCGTGCCCTGCGGCCGCTTCAGGTCCAAGATCAGCGAGCGCTTGCCCCGAGCCAAGTGGCTCACGTCGCCGGCGCTGCCGGGACGGTCCACACGTAACACCTGCGCCCCGAAGTCCGACAGGATCATGCCGCACAGCGGGCCCGGGGCCAGGCCGGCCAGCTCCACGACGCAAACCCCGCGCAGCGCCATACACTCCCGACTCTCTAGGAGGACTCAGCAGAACAGCCTGGCCGACCCCAGACTAGAAATACTTCTAGTACTTGCGGGACAGCCCAAAGCGGAGCGCTTCCCAGTCCTGCTCCTGCGCGCGAACGCGGAGTCTGCGCACTGGGCGATCCCCGCCCAGCTGCCTCTGGTTGCTGGCCGGATGTTCATTCTGCTGATTTCTTTCTTGCTTCCGACTCGAAGTCCTAAATTGTCGTCTGTGCTTAACCTTGGGAGCTGGAGCTTCTCACCGACCTCTCAGACTGCTTTTACTGTCACCTGACGTAGGGCCACTTGATCTCTGAATAATGCCTTTGTTGTTGTTAAGTGCCCTTGAGTCATTTCCAACTCACAATGACCCCTGTAGAATAGGATTTCCAAGGAGCCACTGGTGGTTTGAACCGAAGACATTGTGGTTGAAATCGACTCGCAGTCCAGTTCTTATCCTACAGCGCCACACTATGCGCCCCATTCAAATTATGAACTTTCCTGGCTTCCGTGCATTTAAAAAACACAACAACAAAAAACTTTGGGTGAGTATCTTGTGTTCAAGTTCAAGCCACACAAGGCACTAATGTTGATATCAGAGGCACATTGGTGAAGCAGACTCCAATAAGAGCTTTTTAAAATCTTTTTGACGGTTACCCACCATTTCTACGGATACCAGTTTCTAGTATCTGAACGTTAAAGGCAAAGTCTTTTATTAAAAAATTACAAAGAGTCCTACTTCCTTTCGCAGTTTGTTTCCTTTCTCTCCATATTGTCTGACATCATTTTTGAAAGCTTTTGGAATTTAATTAGAAACTGTAGTGGGTGCCAAAGAAATCTCCCCTAATCTTTCATGAGACGAATTCTTGGTATGGTGCTATAGTATAAACTAGACTGCTAACCGTAAGGTTCGCAACCGCCCCTCGGAAACCCTATACAAGGTAGCTATGAGTCAGAACTGGGCAACAACATAGCTGTAGTAAGGAGACCTGGTGGACCATGGATTAGGCGTTGGACTGCTAACTTCAAGGTCAGTTCAAACCCACCAAAAGAAAGATTAGGCTGTCTGTTCCCCTAAAGAGTTGTTTGTTAGGTGCCAGCGAGTTGGTTCCAACTTGGTGACCCTAAATACACCAAAGACAAAACACTGCCCAGTCCTACACCATCCTTATAATTTTTGGAAATCCTATAAAGGGTCACTGTGAGTTGGAATCAACTCTATCCCATTTTGTTTTGTTTATTTATTATTAGCATAGCTGCTGTTGCCATGGCCTTGATTTCTACTCATAAGAACCCTTTGGGACAGGGTAGAACTAACCTTTTAGGCTTCCTAAATGAAATCTTTATGGTATTCCAGTCATTAGGTCTTGTGTTTTGTGGAGCTGCTGGTGAGTTTGAATCACTCGCCATCAGAGCTGCTTGTTACATAGTTAATCTTGAACTCCCCAGACCAAATTCCAACCCTCTGCTATGGAGTGGATGTAGAGCTGTCCCCTAGGGCTGCCCGGGCTGGAAATCTTTACAAAAGCAGATTGCCACATTTTTCTCCCATGGAGCAGCTGCTGGGGTCAAAGTGCCAGTTTTTCCCTTAGCTGCCAGCTGCTTTAACCACGGTACCCTCAAAACTCCTTGTTAACTCCCCATCCATATTATGGAGTCCTGGTGTGGTGCTGTGGGTTAATGCGCTGAACTCCAAGGTCGATTTGAGACGCAAGGTTGATGGTTCATACTCACCAGCCACTCCTCAGAAACCCTATTCAGGGTTGCTATGACTCAGAAAGGACGCAGCGGCACTTAACAACAACAAATCTCTCTTGTAGATGTTATTTCTTTGCTCCCTTTGTTGTTGTTAAGTGCCGTCGAGTCGGTTCCGACCAATAGCGACCCTGTATATGTTTTTTTTTAGGATCAGCTGATGAGCTTGAACCTCCGACCTTACAGTTCAAGCGGCTTTGCAGTCTGGTGCATTAACCCACAGCACCATACCTTCAAATCAGTTCTAACTTGTGGTGGTGGTGGTGGTAGTGGTTATGTGCCGTGGAACTAGTTCTGACTCTTAGCAACCCTGCATAGGGTTTCCGAGGCTACAAATCTTACAGGAGCAGAAAGCCTCATCTTTGTCCTGTAGAAAGACTAGTAGTTTCGAACTGCTGACCTTGAGGTTAACAGAGCAACTCCTAACTACTTCGCTACCAGAGATTCCTGAGGAGTGGCTGGTGAGTTTTAAGTGCCGACCTTGCAGTCCAGCACCTCAGCACACAGTTTATCATACAGCGCCACACTACAACTCCTACGCCACCAAAATCTCATGATTTTGGTACAGCTACATTATTTCTAGCTATCTTCAGTGCCCTCATGCATGCAAAAGCTGGACAATGAATAGCAAAGACAAACGAATAATTGATGCCTTTGAGTTATGATGTTCACAAAGAATTTTGAATATATTGCAAGAAAAACTAACAAACTTGGAAGAAGTACAACCAGAATGTTCTTAGAAGCAACGATGGCGAGACTTTGTCTCTCATACTTTGTATATGTTATCAGAAGGAACCAGTCCATGGAGGACACCATGCTTGGTAAAATTGTGGCTCACCAAAAACAGGAACGTCTCAATGACTGGGATTGCCACAGTGGCAGCCACAATGGGCTCAAACGTAGTAACGATTGTGAGGATGGTGCCAGACTGACAGTGTTTTGTTCGTTCTGTTGTACACAGGACCACTATCAATCAGACCAAATCAACATGCCCATGCTATGTACATACTACGTTTTTACAAAGCAAAATATAGTTTTGTGTTTTTAATTTATGTAAATGATAGTATATCACATTCAATTTTCAAAAGTTACTTTTTTCACTCCCGGTTGTTTTAACTGCTCTCCAAATTTCTTTCTTTCCTATTAGATCAGTTAGGATTCTTGGCTTAAATTAACAAACAAAAAAATTGATTGGCAGGATGTCCTCCCTGTAGCTCAAGGAATTGTAAACAACAACAACAACAACTGAATGCAGCCATTTAGCAGAACACAAAACAGTCTGTAAGGAGCTCTGATAGCATAGCAGTTACGAACTGGGCTGTGAATCGCAAAGTCAGCAATTCAAAACTACCAGCTGTTGCGCGGGAGAAAGATGAGGCTTTCTGCTCCCGTAAAGATTTACAGCCTCGGAAACCCTGTACATGGTCGCTATGAGTCGGAACCAACTCCACGGCACATAACAACAACAACAACAACAAAACAGTCTATAATTACATGCATGATCACAACATGGAAGCCTAGACACACAGTCCCTCCAAGTTACCAGTTACCTCTGTCCTGCTGGGCTCCCACTCAGTTGTGAAGAATTCACACCAACATAGAAGTTCCGTCAGAGGACTCAGTCACAGGGCCTAACTCCAAGGGCTTCCGCTGACAATAGCAGACAAGTACATTCAAATAATGGCTGTAGTGACTTGAAAGTCGATGAAAATTCGTGAGTTCATATTAATGCGAGTAAAAAGATCTCATTGATAACCTTTGGCTGTGGCTAAGATACCAACTCATTATTCTAAAAACTGATAGGCAAAGGGGAAAAAAAAAATTAAGTACTGATTTTGCTTTTACCTAAGAAAGGTGTCTCATAATAAGCAAGTATTTAATCAAAGGATGGCCGTGGTACCATGAATTTGCTTGATAACAGCTTTTCTATCCGAAGTCTTCTTAAGGCCAACCAAATGATTGGGTCAATTCTAACCCATAACGACCCTGTATAGGGTTTCTGAGGAGCAGCTGGTGAGCTTGAATCGCCGACCTTGCAGTTCAAATGGTTTTGCAGTCTGGCGCATTAATCCACAGCGCCACACCAGGACTCCAAATGATTGGGTGGGACCATGCAAATACGGTGTAAAGGCCTCTAGTGCCTGGTTTGATTCATTTTGCCGTTTCACTAGGTTTTAAAGGAGCCATCTCAGAAGCAGGAACAGACGATCCCAGGACCATCAAGAATGAGCAGCCACAAGCGGAGTGCCAAATCCCCATCTGGAAAAGCAATGGCAGCAGAAGCAGGTGCAGGGAGAGACAGAACAGCTGTGGGCTTCCACCCAGAGACCCACTGAAGCTGAATGTCTACAAACAGGAGGCTGGCTTGTAGAATGTGTCCTCTGGATATTTTTAGTCAGGCTAAAGGAACTTTGTAATGCTTGCCCTAGCAGGGCAGAGGCCAAGGAGCCTCAAGGCTGAGAGACTAAAGATAAGAGCAAGGCGTGCCTGCAGTATGGCGGAGAAGAGGCACTTCTGACCGGAGAACTGCTGTATCCTGAGTTAGTTCTGAGTTGGAATTGTACCCTGTTCACTTCCCTAATAAAGCCCACAATCGTGAGTACTGTTATGAGTTCTGTGTGGCCATTACAGCAGATTATCGAACCCAAATGTGAAGCAGAGAGTGCGCTGGGAGGGATGGTTGGTGTCAGAACAGGGTGGAGGCATGTCTAACCTCTGCCTGCTAGGAATTGGCCTTGGGTTGATTTTGAGTTTGATTCTCCTTTCCCAGAGGAAGTCAAACATGGATCCTATGCCATTTTTGCAATCTTTAAAAAATAAATTGTCACTATTTTTCAGCCCTATGTGAAATAGTGGATTTAGTCTATAATCATTAAATGGATGCTAAAATCATTAGGTAAAAATTAACAGGGAATGTTGTCACACAGAGAGCTGGCTGAGACGGCCTGATCCCACTGATCAATTTTCCTATCACAATAAGATACAAGCTACTATGTGCCTTTAGATATGATATAACACACAGCACCACCCATGTATTACTACAAAAAAAATTTGAGTCTGAATTTTATTTAAAAGCAAACAAAAAGCCAGTTGCCATCAAGCCAATTCTGATTCATGACAAATCCATGTGGGTCAGGGTAGAACTCTTCTCTGTAGTTGGTTCAGGAGTAGATTGCTAGGCCTCATCCTCGGAGTGGACTCAAATTTCCAGCTCTTTCCATTAGCAGTCAAGCACATTAATCCTTTGTATCACCCAGATACCTAATGTTGCTGCAGTTAGGGGCTGTCATGTTGATTTTCCAGCTCCAATAGATTCTTAAAAGCCAGGACAATGGGACTTCATTTCTCATACTTTGAACATATCATCAGGAGGGACCAGTCGCTGGAGAAGGACATGTTGCTTGGTACAGAGGATGGTCAGTGAAAAGAAGAAGACCCCCAGGGAGATGGATTGACAGAGTGGCAACAGCAGTGGGCTCAAGTGTAACAATTCTGAGTATGGGGCAGAATTTCATTCTGTTGTGCATAAGGTCGCTATGAGCCAGAGTCGACTCAATTGCACCAAGCAACAACATCTACCCCATGTGAGAGAGTATCACTATTCCACATGCTTTCCTAAACAGCAGTCTCTATGGGAGTACATCACCAGGAGTTTGTTTGTTTTTTGTCCCATGGAGCTACTAGGTGGAGTTGAACTATCTATCTTTCAGTTAGCAGCTAATGCTTAACCATTGTACCACCAGGGCTCCCCTTGCCTGAAACAAAACCAATCCACCTTCATCAAATCCATAGTGTCCATGGTGATCCTACTGGATACAGCAGCACTGCCCCCTAGGCTTTCCAAGGCTGTCAGTCTGTCCGAAGCTGGAGCCCACTGCCACAGCTTTCTCCCAAGGAACAGCTGCTGGGGTCAAGCCTTTTGTCCAGCAGCTGAGTGTTTTCACCATGGCACCAGCCAGATGCCTTTAGATAAGGAATGCATGCAGTGTATTCCATGCTGTGTTTGAATATTTTTCATTTCAGTTTTTAGTCATAACATTAGCTCATCAAAATTCCTTCAGTAGAATCTCTTTGTTGCCCCAAAAAGTCAAAGGTTGTCCTTTCTATATTGGAAAACTCACCCAACCTGATCATTCCATGCAACATTTTTTTAAAAATGTTTTATTGTGAATTATGTGATAGTGTACATGAGAGAACATTAGCTTTACATTCATCCTATCGTATATCATTTCACTGCCATGGTTACAATCCCCTTCATACACCATCAACCAACCAAAGGTTATACACTGCAAGCCTGCCTCCTGTCTTCAGCACACAGCCCCTCTCCCCCTCTGGATCTAAAGTCTCCAGCTGCTCCATCTCTCCCCGTCACCCTCTCTACCTCCATCTCTGGAGTCACTGCTTCTCTGGGTAGGGTCCCACACTCTGCTCTTCTCCCTTGATGGTCCCAGGGACCTCCACTCCTAGACTGCAAAGTTGATTCCCTCCTTTTGCTACAAAACGTCTACCTTTACATTTCCAACCCTCACAATCAGTGCTGATAACAACTATTCACTATTGTATCACAAGGGACCTATCCCCATCTCCTTTCATCAGCCTAGCCCAGACAGATTGAATACTACTCAGTGAAGATTCTACCTTCCTCCATGG
>NW_006408842.1:998084-1043780 GCF_000296735.1 Chrysochloris asiatica
AATTTTGGTTCTTTCTTCTTTTTGGATGTGTGCATTTATTGCAATAAATTGTCCCAAAGATTTTGGTATGTTGTGTTTTCATTCTCATTTATTTCTAGGAACTTTGTGAATTCATGTTTAATTTCTTCTACTACCCAGTCGCATTTCAGCAGGGTGTTATTCAGTTTCAATGAATTTTACTTGATTTCCTTGGTCTTCCTATTGTTGATTTCTAATTTATTCACATTGTGATGTGAGAAGATGCTTTATAGTATTTTGATATTTGTAAATGTATGGAGATTTGTTTTGTGGCCTAAGACTTGGTCTATTCTGGCAAATGTTCCATGCACACTGGAAAAGAATGTATACTGTGCAGTTGTTGGGTTGAATGTTCTGTACACATCTATGAGGTCCAGTTGACTGATTGTGTTCTTTAATTCTTCTGTGTCTTTGTCAAGTTTCTTTCTCCTTGTTCTATCCATTTTTGAAAGTGATGTATTAAAATCACCCACTATTATTGTAGATTCATCTATTTCTTTCTTTAAATCTATTAGAGTTTGCTTTGTATATTTTGGAACTCTTTCATCGGGAGCATAGATATTTATTATGGTTACGTTATCTTGTTCAATTGTCCCTTTAATCATGAGATAATGTCCATCTTTATCTATTATGCTGGTTTTTACCTTAAAGTGTATTCTATCAGAGATTGGTACTGCCACTCCTGTTCGTTTTTTATTGCAATTAGCTTGGTATATTTTTTCCATCCTTTGACTTTTAATTTGTTTTTGTCTCTGTGTATGCGATGTGTCTCTTGCAGACTGCATATTGAAGGATCTTGTTTTCTTATCCATTCTGCCACCCACCATATCTTAACTGGTGCGTTTAATCCAATTACATTCAGTTCAATTATCGGTAGGTATGGATTAATTGCTGCCATTATGTTTTTGTTGTTGTTGTTTGTTTTTATGTGGTGTTGCTCCTTTCTTTATTCTGTGTGTCTTCCTTTGCTGAGTGCATGCTTTTTGTGTTCTTTCTTGTGAGTTTCCTCATAGTCTTAATGTTTCAATGTCCTTTTGTTTTCATTTTCTTGTTATGTTGTGAAGTGTTAATTTTCTTTGAGGTTACCTTATAGTCCATTAACTTTCCCCTCCTTTTAGTGCAGTCGATTTTATCCTATAATCTACCTGACCTTCTCACCATCTGGTTCTCTGTTCCTACGTGTGTTTACCTTCTTTCACATTGTAATTGTTTTGATAATGGATTGATCACCCAGATTCTCTCAGTTTGTTCTCATAGTTTTTTTTTTTTTTTTTTTTTTTCTGTTCTCAACTTTTCCTTCTGTCGATTTAGTTCTGGGAGTTGCTGCCACGTATGTCAATCGCTGGTTGTTGTCTGTTCTTGTTAGTTCTCAGTCCACAGAATTCCTTTTAGGATGTTTTGTAACACAGGGTTGTCTTTGGCAAAATCCCTTAACTTCTGTTTATCCTGGAATGTTTTGATTACACCATCATATTTGATTGATAGCTTTACTAGATAAAGGATTCTTGGTTGGTAGTTTTTTTTTCTTTCAGGGTTTGATATATGTCTCCCCATTGCTTGCATGGTTTCTGCTGAGAGATCTGAGCTTAATTCGACTTGCTTGCCTTTGTATGTGACACCTCTGTTTTCCCTGGTTGCCTTCAGGAGTGTCTCCTTATCTTTGATTTTGGAGAGCTTGATTATGAAATGTCTCAGTGATTTTCTTTTGGGGTCTATCCTTCTTGGGCTTTGTTGAGTTTCTTGATTGTTTATCTTTTCACTTTTAAGGATGTTAGAGAAATTGTCTTCCAGCCATGCAGCACTTTTGCACAGCATTGCAGCAGCAAGCAGGCACACCTGCTTCATTTGGGAGTGGAATGTCATTTGGGGTTAGATTGAAAAAGCTGGTTGCTTAGATGATCTAATAAAATTTTCTCTGGCACCAATGTATGGCCTCTTTTTCAGCACTGCAGCTTAAACAAGACTTGTGAACTCCATATCTATGTTTAATTGTGGTCATGGGTAAAATTGTGAAAGTATAATATTGATCTTGGCTTGCACAGTTCCTTTGGCAATTGAATTTCTTCATACCTTTTGAGTTGGAATTCTCTCTCTGGGAGCACTGTTTGTTTGTTTTTCTGGATATTAGCAAACTCGAGAGATATTCCACTTACCTACAACCAAATCTCAGGTATCTCTAGTAAGATGAAAACTAGACTTTAGGCATCAACATGGAAAGTTTTCAGGTATGTGGTGAAAACCCCTTCCTCTTAGAGTTTTCAAGTTTTAATAGGGAATTCTCTAAACACCAAAGGCTTAAAGACTCCAAGGGCTGAAATTATAAAATGCAATAAATGGAAAGTAGAGTTTTTGAGAGACAGGTGACTGCCATTTTAACTTTATGCTAACAAAGACTTACAATGTACTGATGAATACATTTTATTAAGTAAATTTAAAAACAGTACATTTAGCAAAGGTACTAGTTATTTCTGTATATTGCTTACTACATTTTTCTTCCAACATTTTACATAAAAGAATATCAAAAGCTTTCTTAAGAACTGTGTTAGTAGTCTGCTTCTTCAGACATAGAATCCCTTTTGGGGCAATATGTAACATTCAAATCTCTACCAGCAATACACTTCTATGAAATACTTAAGACATTTGGAAATGGTAACGTTATACACCCCACAGCTCTGGGTGGAAAACCATATACAAAACTGTAACATTACTAGTCAAGCACATTATAGCTAGTAGCCCTTTACTGTAAAATAGTGTGTTGCTTGTGGAAATCAAGAAAGAGTTTTAAAAAAGATTTGCTGATCAAAGGAAAGGGGTCAAAAGCTAAATTGAGCAAGAAAGCCCTAAGTTAGGCAATTGTTGTTGTTAAGTGCTGTCAAGTCAGTCTGACTCCTAGTGACCCTATAAAGGGTTTCTGAGGAACAACTGTTGGATTTGAGCTGCCGACCTTGTAGTTCACAGTCCAGTGCTGATCCAGTGCCACACCGGAAGTCCAAATTAGGAATAGGACAGCCCTAATTCTCTTTGCCTCTATCTGTAGCAAGAAATCAACACAAGTAAGCCTAGTTAGGAAGCCTATGTGGAAATTCCTGTTGTGATACAAAATAAGTTACAGGCTCATTCCACCTATGATGTTATTCAGATAGGCAGCTCTCTGGTGCATTTTAAATATAATTCAGTAGCAGGGTAAACACATCTTCCAATGATGACTTCTTTGTCTAAAATTGACTAAGAACCCCTCTGTGGGATCTATCTTCAGAATTCAGAGCACACTCATGTGAATATCATTTTACAGGCAAATCTTAATCTTTTGAGAATAGATTTGGGGGGTTGGGTAGTAAGAGACAGACAAAAAATCATGTGACACTTCCTATACTACTTGGTACTAATAGCTGCTCTGTGAATGTTGATTACATATGATTATCAATGAAGTCATATCATTTTAACTCGGCGATTTCCTTGTTGTGTTGTTGTTTAGGGCCATTGAGGCAGTTCTGACTCACAGCAACCCTATAGAGGGTTTCCAAGGGCCGGCTGGTGGGTTTGAATCACCAACCTTGTAGTTAGAAGTCTAGTGTTTATCCTATAGCACCACACCAGGACTTCCTTGAGTGTGTCAAATGGAATACCCTTACCTGCTGAGTTACTTTGTATAAAATTATACTTAGAAGACCTTTAACATGGCATGTGTCTAAAGCTGAAGTTTATGAGGGTAACTTACAAAGAAAGTGAAGATGATCTGCTCCACATGGGCAGGTAAGCTGGCCTCAGCCAGTTCTGCAGGCTCGGGTCAGTAAGGATCTCTTACAGTATAAGAAATGCGGTGACAGAGAGTCTGTCTGAAACTGGAGCCCTCATTCATTGCTGGTGGGAATTCAAAATGATACAACTGCTAGGGAAAACAGTTCCTCACGAAATTGAATATAGAACTACCATTGTCACTCTTGTTAAGTGTCCTGGAGTCAGTTCTGACCCACTGTGACCCTATGTAATGTTTCTCTGTAGGAGCAGAAAGTATCAACTTTTTTTCCACAGAGCATATGGTGGGCTCACACCACGGGCCTGTGGTTATCATATGAAGCCACCACAATCGAGAAATCCCAATCCTAGGTATATACCCCAAAGACTTGAATGACAAAAACAGAAACTTGCTCACCAATAGTCATTGTAGCACTATTTACAACTGTTAAAAGGTGGAAACAGCCTAAATGTCCACCCGCAGGTGAGTGGAAAAACAAAATGTGGTTTACAAGTATACAGATAGTGGAATTTTAGCCATAAAGAGAAACAAAATTCGAATACATGTTACAACATGGCTGAATCTTGGAAACATGCTGCATGAAATGTCAAATGGGCACATATTGTATGGTTCCATTATATGAATAGACAAACATATAGAGACCAAAGAGTATTAGTGGTACCGGAGGTAGGAAGGAGGAGGAAAGACGTGTTTACTTGGGGACACTGGTGGTGGAATAACTGGGAAACAGAGAGTAGTAATGGTGGTACAACAGGATGAACATTACCCAATATCACTCAACTGTAATGGTGAAATGTCAGAGAGGTGGTGATAGATATTTCCCAAACAGATAAACATACAAGATACTGGAAAATGTTTTCTTACATATGTTTTCCCACAATAAAACAATTGTTTTTCGTAAAGAATCAATCTAATAAACCCAAGCGGCCTTATGAGACAGTTCTATTTCCAAACTTCTAAGTGATTAAAAGACAAGATTGAATTACAGATGTGTCCTTCTGTAAAGATGGAACCAAATCTTGGTGGACATTTTGAATGATGTTGTTACCTAAAATCAATAACAAATAATACTTTATTTAGACTGTATTCATGAACGTTGACCCACTGGAACAAAGTGTTACTTCTCAATCTAGGTAATGCAAATATTGTGGTACCGAGGGCCGGGCAACTGTTCAATTCTTGTCCCAACCCCATCATAATCATTGTCCTTCTGCTCTCAAAAGTTATAAAGAATGATGTACTAAAGACTTCAGCGGTTTCTGAAAGCCAATAGAAAAATAAGAACATAGCCGTCAAAACACTTTGCAAATGACTTACTTGATCGGGACCTTTGTTTCCAAGCTACACCATAAGGAAATTTGCCTTTCGGTGTTTATAAAGGTGACAAAGGTGCTGAGAGTATTAGTCACGGTGACTTGGGAAGACTGTGTTGTGGTTATATTCGTCTGAGGTCCTGAGTCATCCAACATTATTAACCAACCTGTAGCATGACTAGCAAATGTAACCAGAATATATATCTTTTTTCAATGTAGCATGTAGATCCCTCAACTCTACTATTTCTCAGATCATAACAAAACCAGCCCAGTTGTGGAGCTGGTTTATTCCTGTATTTACTTAGTTTCAAAGAGTAGGAATCCAGCAAAGGTGGAGAAGCGCTGGTGGTCACCGTGAAGAGCACCATTGCCCATTCTCAGCCAAACTTCATCCCCTTTGGCCAGCTTCAGCACTGCATGATTGCTGGATGTATCTGATTTCCCCTTGGTTTCATAGCTGGAAAGAGATAAAAGACAGCACCACTGTCTTAGTCTTTGCAGTGGACAATCTGCTTCTCACCAAAACCTGCCCTCCCTTTCTCTCCTAGGCTCTCCTGCATTTACATACAGTCTGTAATAAGTTATCTAAGTGGAAGATGAGTAGAAATGATATTTGCTGTTTCTAGGCCCTAGTGGCACAGCAGCTAAACACTTGGCTGGTACCTGAAAGGTTGGTGGTTCAAACCCACCTCTTGTTCCATGAGACAACGATGAGGTCATCTGCTTCCATAAAGATTACAGCCTTGGAAATCATATTGTTGTTGTTGTGAAATGCCATCAAGTCAGTTCTGACTCATAGCGACCCTATATGGGTTTCTAGAGAAAGCCCTGTATAGGGTTTAGAGATCATATAAAACCTTGGAAATCCTCCTCTGTCCTATGGCGTCACTGTGAGTCAGAATCAACTTGACAGCACTGTGTTTGGTTTTTGATTTACTTCTATGCCTGACCAACAAAACACTCAGAAATACCCCTTTATTTTCCTCTCCCATCATGACTTTCCAGAATGGAAATGACAATGACCAGAATGACCCAGGAAAAGCCATCTGCTGACACTTGAGTTCTAAGGGTCTGGGTAGAGGAAAGCTCACCACTGGACCAATAAACAACATTCTTATCAATGGAGAAAATACTGACATTTTCAAGGACTTCATTCTTCTTGGATCAACTATCAACACTCACAGAAGCAGCAGTCAAGAGATCAGATGACGTATTGTAGTAGGCAAATCTGCTGCACAAGACCTTTTTAAAGTGTTGAAGAGCAAAGATGTCAGCTTGAGGACTAAGGTGCGCCTGACCCAAGCCATGGTATTTTCAATAACCTTATATGGATGTGAAAGCTGGACAGTGAATAAGGAAGACCGTAGAAGAATTGATGCCTTTGAATTATGGTGTTGGCGGAGAATACTAAAAGTGCCATAGGCTGTCAAAAGAAACAATAGATCTTTTTTATTACTCCTCTTCATGTTGTCCAACATGAATCTTTGGCCTACTTCAGATTTTTTAATGCTTTTTTGAGTTATGGAGTTGGAGGAGATTATTGAAGGTGCCATGGGCTGACAAAAGAACAAAACAGATCTGCGTTGGAGGAAGTGCAGCCAGAGTGCTCCTCAGAGGCCAGGATGCCCAGATTTCATCTCTCATACTTTGGACATTTTGTCAAGAGGGACCAGTCACTGGAGAAGGATATCATGGTTTAAAATTAAGAAAGGTGTCCGACAAGGTTGTATTCTTTCAACATATTTATTCAACCTGTATACTGAGCAAATAATCCAAAAAGCTGGGTTCTATGAAGTAAAATGTGGCATCAGGATTGGAGGAAGACTCATTGCTGAAAGTGAAGAGGACTTAAAACATTTACTGATGAAGATCAAAGAGTCACTGTACCAAAAAGAAATGGTCAATGTTCAACCATTTCAAGAGGTAGCATACGATCAAGAACCAACGGTACTGAAAGAAGAAATCCAAGCAGCATGGAAGGTATTGGCAAAAAACAAGACATCAGGAATTGGCGGGGTATAAACAGAAATCTTTCAACAAACTGATGCAACACTGGAAGCACTCACTCATCTAGGCCAAAGAATTTGGGCGACAACTACCTGGTCAACTGATTGGAATTTGTGTCCATTCCAAAAAGAGGTGACCAACAGATTACAGAAATCATTGTACAATACTACATGTAATCAAAATTTTGCTTAAAATAATTCAAAAATGGTTACAACAGTACATAAACAGAAAACTGTCAAAAATTCAGACTCGATTTAAAAGAGGACGTAGAAATAGGAATAATGCTACTGACATCAGACGGATCTAAGCTGAAAGCAGAGACTGTCAGAAAAGTGTTTACTTGTACTTTATTGACTATGCAAACGTTTTCAACTGTGTGGGCCAAGACAAACTATTGGTAACATTATAAAGAAAGGATATACCAGAACACATAATTGTGCTCATGAAGAACCTGTATATAGAACAAGAGGAAGTTGTTCAAACAGAACTGGGGAATATTGAATAGTTTAAAGTGAGGAAAATTAAGCACCAGGGATGTATTCTTTCACCATACTTATTCAATTTGTATGCTGAGAAACTAACCCGAGAAGATAGTTTATATGAAGAAGAACATTACATCAGGATTGGAGGAAGATTCATTAACAACCTGTGATATATAAATGATACAACCTTGCTTTCTAGAACAGAAGAGGACTTAAAATACTTACTGGTGAACGTCAAAGACTATAGCCTTCAGTATGGACGTGCCGGCACCTCAATGTAAAGAGAACAGAGATCCTCACAACTGGACCAGTAAATAACATCGTGATGAATGTAGGAAATATTGAAGCTGTCAACGATTTCATTTTACTTGGATCCACTATCAACACTCATGGAAGCAACAGTCAAGAAAGCAAACTATGTATTGCATTAGGCAAATATACTGCACAAGACCTTTTTTAAGTGTTCAAATGTATAGATGTCCGTTTGAGGACTAAGGTGTGCCTGACCCAAGCCATGGTATTTGCAATTGCCTCATATGCATGTGAAAGTTGGACAATGAATTAAGACCATAGAATCAATGCATCTGAAATATGGGTTTGGAGAAGACTATTAAAAGTACCAAGGACTTCCAGAAAAACAAAGCAAATCTTTGTTGATGTGTAGCCAAAATGCCTCCTAGAAGCCAGGATGGCAAAACTTCATTTCCTATACTTCAAAGATGTTATCAGGAAGGACCAGTCCCTGGAGAAGGAAATCATGCTTGGTAAAGGACAGAGTCAGGTAAACACAGGAAGACTGCCAAGGAGATGGACTGACACAGTGGTAGCAGCAATGGACTGAAATGTAACAATTGTGAGGCTGGAGAAGACCAGGCAGTGTTCCATTCTGTTGCGCATAAGGTCATTATGAGTTGGAACCGACTTGACGGCATCTAACAATAACAATATTAGTTGAAACTGACTCAATGGCACGTAACAACAACAACAGCAACAGCACCCCATGATTGGAGAAGATTTAAATTGTTGCCTTTCTACTTAACTCTATTGTTTCTAAAGGCTACACTGTTATTATTATTGTGTACAATGGAGTCGGTTCCAACTCATTGTTGTGACCTTGTGCAGGGTTTTCGATGCTGTCAATCTCTATGGAAGCTGAAAGCCTCATGTGTCTCCTAAGAAGCTGTTGGTGAGTTTGAACTGCTAACCTTGCAGTTAGCAGTCCAGTGTGTACCGTACAGCACCATCATTAAACGGAAATGGAAAAGCAAAGAAACAGCAAGCTGAAAACTCTCTGTCAAGAACACAACACATGTCACTGACTGGAATAAACAGAGCAAAAGCAAAAAGCCTGCTAACGTTTTGAGGGACTAGTAGGAGTCTTGGTGTGGCGCTGTGGGTTAATGCGTCAGACTGCAAAGCTGTATGAACTGCAAGGTCGGTGGTTCAAGCTTACCAGCTGATCCTCAGAAACCCTATACAGGGTCGCTATGGGTCAGAAACGACTTGATGGCACTTAACAACAACAACAACAAGTATTACCCCAAATCTAAATTTAACCTAAATCTAACCTTAAAAACGGAGTGTTCGAGTAATTCTTTCATGATCTCAAAATTGTACCTGCAGAAAATGAACTGTAAACTATCCCTGAGGAAGACCTACTTTACCTTGTATGTGGCCATGAAGAAAAACAGGCCAAGAAGAGCCTCCCAGAAAACACAAGCAGTGGCCAAAGAGAAAAAGAGCCGTAAGACCAACTTGACAAAACCATCCAGTTGCTGTAGCTTTGATTCTGACGCACGATGACCCTACTGTGTCAGCTCTATAGGGTTTTCAATGCTTGCTTTTTTCAAAAGTAGATCAACAAGACTTTCTTTCAAGATGCCTTTGGGTAGACTTGAACTTCCAACCTTCTGACTAACAGCAGACTGTATTAACCATTTGTGCCATTCAGGGACTCTAACTTGACAGCAAAAACCTGTTCAGCTGCTGGAGACTTTGGTCTTTGAGTTGGATGTACTAAATGGGGAGAGGATTGTCTCCTATAGGGGCAGGATGGAAACACATGTATTCTAAGTATGGGAAGAAAAATTCACACTGGTGTTCATTAGACAAAGAGGCAGTGAAGGCTAGCTGTTTAGGAGAGCCCACTTTTCCCTCTTCTGTAGAGTTGGGGTGGAGGGAGCACGGTGGCTCCATATGATAAGTACTGAACTACAAGCCACAACAAGTGTGGTTCAAGCCCTTGGGAGACAGATGAGGCTTTCTGCTTCCGCAAAGATTTTAAAAGGCTTGAAAACCCTATGTAGGTTTGTTATGAGTCAGAACCAACTCAAAAGCACTTAACTATGACAATAGGGTTGGTGGCTCAAATCCACCAACCACTCCTTGGAAATCCAATACAGGGTTGCTATGAGTCAGAACTGGCTCAAGGGCACTTAAAATAGCAACAACATAGGAGTGTGTCTACGTTTCTTTGCCTCCCTTGATCTTGGGAGAAGGAGAGGAGAAGGGAGCAATGTGACTAAGTTCTCAGAATGAAATGTCTGGAACATGAAAGTTTCCACAGCTCGTGTTCTTTCCTCGATCTGATTCCAGCAATGACAATGACCAGAGAGAATTTAGAAGTCAGTTTTATGAATGGCAGAGCTGTTTTTATCAGGCTGAGCTCTCTGAGTACTAGATGTGGCAACTCCTCTTCCAACAGCCTCCAACTCCCTCCTCTATTCTCCCCTAGCCTGAAACTCTTGCCCTGGACTGGCCAGATAAAACCATACTCTGTTCGACTCACTATATCCGAGGCTCTTGATTACAAAAGTTTCACCTATCCTCTCATGCATTTTTTTAAACCTCTTTTGGCATATCAGATATGTACATATGTTCTCCCTGTCTACACAGGCCCCATCAAAAAAATATGGGAATCCTTCTAAGTCATCAAGCTTAACAGGGAACAAATAGCAGCCGCATTTTCTGTCGATAACTCACCATCCGCTTACTTATGGAAAAGTTTTGTCTTCGGGCACATCCTAAACTTACATCAAAAGAAATTCCAACATTTCATTTGAGAGAGCTTTCCATGCCACCCGCCCTATGGTAACCCTAGGACCAGGACACTAGGATAAGCAGCAGCAGCAGCTACACAAGCAAAACAAACCAGTTGCCATTGAATCATCCTTAACTCATGGCAACCCTTCATGTGTCAAAGAAAAACTATAGGGTTGTCAGCTGATTTTTTTGTAAGCAGTTTGCCAGGCTTTTCTTCTGAGGTACCTCTAAGTAAACTTACCTTTAGATTAGCAGAAGAGCACATTAACCATTTGCACCTCCAGGGACTCCACACAACCTAAAGGTTGTTATCATTATTGTTGTGTGTAGTCAAGTCAATTCCAACTCACAGCCACTTATAGGACAGGGTAGAACTGCCCTGTAGGGTTTCCTAGGCTGTAAACTTTATAGGAACATATCATTAGGGGTTTTTCTCCCAGAGCTACTTGGTGGGTTCGAACTGCAGACCTTTACTTAGCATACCAATGCTTAACCCACAGCATCAGCAGGGCTCCTTCACAACCTAAGTAGGCGGACTTAAAACTATTTTTTGGAGTCCTGGTGTGGTGCTGTGGGATAACGCACTGGATGGCAAAGTCAGTTTGAACCACAAGGTTGATGGTTCAGACTCAACAGCAGCTCCTTGGAAACATCATGAGTCAGAACTGACTCGATGGCACTTAACAAGAAGAAGAAGAATATTTTTGGCTTTCTTAATCTGCCAGCCCAAAGCGCTCTGGAGAACACCCACAGATTTAAGTTTCAGGCAAAGGAAGGAGCGAAGAAAGGGTAGAGACAAAAGGAAAAAAAAAATGAGTTAACAAATGAATTCAAACAGCAGGTTTTGGGGAGTGTTGCTAGCAATCAGCTCAAGGCCTTCCATCCCCCCCCTGCTGATGCTGAAATGTATCTGATTTAGTTCTTCTCGAATATTAATTTTGATCTGGTTGTCTATCAGAGTGTGTGTGTGTGTGTGTGTGTGTGTGTGTGTGTGTGTGGTGGGGGTGTCCCACTGAGGGAATAGGCCATGCCAGACTGTATTGACCCCATAGACTTCTCTGACTTTGAGCAAACAATGGATGATTCCTCTGATGGGTGGACCACCCACCTGTACATGCTGAAGACCGTGTTGCCATTGTGCATCAGGTACACATACACCTCATCAACATCCTCATGCTTCATCATGCTGAAGGTGAAGAAGTACACACCTGAAACACAGGTATTTAGCCACATGGATATGAATTAACATATTCTCAGATGTCCTGAGAACCTATAGACAGCAAAGAAATAAACCAAATGACTTCCCCCTTCTTCCTCTGCTCATGCTTTACACGGTACATTGCTTCGTCCTGGCCTTCATCTGCACGAGTATCTCTTTACCTGTTCTTACCTTCAAACTTTGAATTGTGGTGTTCGAGGAGAATACTAAAAGTGCCATGGACTTCCAAAAGAACCAATAGATCTGTTTTGGAAGAAGTGCAGCCAGAGTGCTCCTTAGAGGCTAGGACGGTTAAACTTCGTCTCTCATACTTTGGACATATTGTCAGGAGAGAACAGTCACTGGAGAAGGATGTCATGCTGGGTAAGATGGAGGGTCAGAGAAAAAGAGGAAGACCCCCAACGAGATGGATAATCCAGGTGGCATCATTGATGGCGTCAAGTGTGGCAGCGGTAGTGAGGTTGGTCCAGATCGGACATTGTTTCATTCTGCTGTGCATGGGGTCGCTATGAGTCGGTTTCGACTTGATGGCACCTGACAACAACAACAACCTTCAAATGGCTTTCTATTTTGTTCACTTTCTGAATGTGCATACTGTGTACCCCCAACAAGGTTGTAAAGTCTTTAGGGGCAGAGATGTACATTGGCTGTGTTTCACTGGCTCTCCTTACTGCTCTCCCAAAGTGCCCAGGGCATAGTATACACTGTTATTGGGTCTAAGCTAATTATCACCAGCATCTACCGCAGGAGGCATGGTCAGATAGAAGCCTATGGTGGGGAGTGAGCACCTGGCCTTCCAAAACCATCACAAACAGGAACAAGTATAACCTTTCAGTGGAGGTGCACACTCATCGCACCAAGTGTATGCTGAAGAGAACGATGTGCTGGAGTGCCAAGTAGATGTTTGCTAGCCCTAAGGAAAGAGTTGCAGTAATTGCTCATGGTATTCCTTGTAAATGGCTGAAATTAAATGCAATAAACAGAAGACGGAACTTAGACTCTGCAGCATGACCCTGTTGCTGAAAGTTCAAATCCTCTTCATTTGAAAAAGATGAAATTTTCTTGGAAGAGCCTAGATCTCCTAACTGGAAGTACTTTAATATGACCTTGGTTGGTTGGTTATGTGCTGTGGAGTCGGTTCCGACTCATAGCGACCCTATACAGGATTTCCGAGGCTATAAATCTTTACAAGAGCAGAATGCCTCATCTTTCTCCCATGGAACAGCTGATAGCTTCGAACTGCTGACGTTGCGGTTCGCAGCCCAATTCATAACCACTACACTACCAGAGCTCCTTTTAATATGACCTGGCACAGTCTAAATGCCAGCATGGAAGAGTCTGTCAGTGAATAATTAAGAAGAATCCAAATCAGACAGATGAGCACAAAGGAAAAACTTGCCAACTCCAGGGTCTTGGATTTGGGAGTACATTTTGGAAAGGTAAATGCAAGTGTAAATATAAGTCAACAAGTTCTCATTGATTTCCATGTTACATTTATGCACTAAGGATCTTTTTACAAGAGAAAAATCCAGAAACACCTAAAAAAAATCACTAGAGACTTCTTTGCTCTTTTCCAAAGGCACAGTCAAGTAAGGTAGAAAGTGTAATGGTGCCACGTTGCTCCATCTGTTTCTGAGTCAAGTTGAAAAAAAAAAAAAAGAAAGGAAGCATAATTATGCTTCATTATGTTCTAGGCATAAACAATCTATGCATGAAGAATGGTGGAAGTTATATAAAAATCCATTGTGGCCTTTCACAAGTCTGGTGATGATTAACCCACAGCAGAAACGTCAAAGCAGATACAAGGTATAGGGCTCTGAGAAAAAGGCTCACATGTGTTCAGGTGTTTCATATTTTATAAAACTTCTACTCCCCTCTGGCTCTCCCCCACAGGTTAAAAGAAAAACAACAATGCTTAATGTTTCAGGAGGATAAAACAAATCCAAATGACAGGAAAAGAGATTAGTTTGTCAGAAAAATAGAAGAAAAATTATGAGTACTATTAGAAACAGACTGCAGAAACCATTTAGAGAGTACGTATTAAGACACCAGATGGAGAATAAATGAAATGCCAAAAGTTGGAAATACATAAGTGCATATGTATTCTATTCACACACAATTTCCTTTGCAAGAATAGGTACTGAAACTGGTTACCTTAATTGCAAAATCAGTCTCCTTGGTCTCAGCACTCACAAAATTGGAACTCATGAAATGGTCATTTGAAATATACTGGATGAGGTTTAAACAGTTTACTTTGAGAGCCCAAGGATATTCAATATTGTTGGAATAAGGCGCCCAAAAGAGTTCTATAACGTTAACTCAAATAGGTGTAACTATATCCTCTTAGGAATTATTTGTTCTGTCCAGTTATAGTTTATAAGCTTTATAACCATGGTCAGATTAAAAAATATATATATGTCTGTTTTTTCAGATTAAGATTCATGTACTTCCAAAGCCAGCAGAAATCTATATACAGGAGCTGCCTGTCTCACCCTGAGTCGGAAAGAATTTTTCACTTCCTTAGTGCCTTCCCTATGCTATTCCCGCTCTACCTCTTTTTTCTCTCCATCCCTCCCCTTTTATTCCCTTCTCTCTTCCTTTCTTCCCTCCATCCCGCCTCACTTCTCTTCTCTTTTTTGATCACAGATTGTTTAATTCCATCATTCATTTAATTTTACATCTCACCTGATACTGGGGCCCCAAATCTACCAGTCATGACATCAAAGAAGTTTCCAATGTTGGTCTCAACACTGCTGAAGATAATCCCACTGTTCTGATTGCTGAAGTGAGTTGCAAGAGATGCCATGAATGCAATCTAAGGAAAGAGTTGGTGGTTAATTAGTAGGCAATTAGCATGCTTTGACAAATGAATATTGAAAATTTACTTTGCATGAGATACCAAGCAAGTTTTTTTTTAAAAAAACAAACAACAGAAACAAAACAGTATGGATCCCAATTCAGAGTTGACAAACTTGGAAGGAAGGTTAAGAGTACATGGTTGATAGTCACTTAGTGTCCTACTTTGAAAGGTGTCCCATATATGAAAGCTCCATCCTTATTATTGTTGTTGTGAAGTGCTATTGCATCAATTCCAATGCACAGTGACCCTGTATAGGGTTTCAAAGAGTGACTGGTGGGTTTGAACCATGTGGTTCACAGTCCAGTGCTTACCCTACACCAGGACTCCTTATTATCCTTATTCATTGTTGTTGTTAAGTGCTGTTGAGTCTGTTCATACTTATAGCAAACATATCTTCTACTATATTTTTAATGTTCATTTAAAATAAATATGAAAACCTTTCTTATACTTAACAAAAACGAAAATAGTGACAGATGCTTCTTGTTGTTGTTATGTGCCGTCGAGTTGGTTCTGACTCATGGTGACCCTGTAAAGAGTTTCCAAGGAGCAGTTGGTGGGTTTGAACCTCTGACCTTTCAGTTAGCAGTCCAGTGCTTTTCCTCCAATGCCACATTACAAAATGTTTAAACTTTTTTGTAGCAAGAAAAAAAACTTCCTTAAACAAATTTTAAAAACAAGAAACATTTGCAGCATATATTAATGAAGGTTTAATACCCATGTTAGGTGCTGTTGAGTCGCTTCCAACTCATGGTAACCCATACACAACAGAACAAAACACTGCCCAGTCCGGCTCCATCTGCACTATTACTATGATTCAGCCCACTGTTGGTTCCACTATGTCAAACTATCTCATTAGGGGTTTTCCTCTTTTTCACTGGCCCTCCACTGTGACAAGCATGATATCCTTCTTCAGTGAGTGGTCCCTCCTAACTTCATGTCCAAAGTAGATGAGATGAAGTCTCATCATCCTTGCTTCTAAGGAGAATTCTGGTTCTACTTCCTCCAAGACAGATTTGTTTGTTCTTCTGGCAGTCCATGGTATATTCAGTATTCTTTGCCAACATCATAATTCCATCACTCATCTGTCAGTTTGTCACACTGTGGTGGATTGTGTGTTACTGTGATGCTGGAAACTATGCCACCAATATTTTAAATATCAGCATGGTCACCCATGGTGGACAGGTTTCAGTGGACCTTCCAGAAGAAGACAGACTAGGAAGAAGGAGAGGTGCATTACTTCTGAAAAGTTGGTCACTGAAAGCCTGATGAAGAGCAGTGAAACATAGTCTGATAGAGTGCCAGAAGCTGAACTTTTCAGCTTGGAAAATGACTGGGAAGAGCTGCTTCCTCAAAGTAGAGTTGAGAGGGGAATGGAAGAACAAAGCAGATGGGAGAACAATTAGGCATATTTGCATGGGCTAAGTGGGACAGAGGTAAATAACCGATGTATGCACAACCTTAGAACAACATGGCTCTGGGATACAGAGATTGAGACATGGTTGGAATGGGGGAAAAGGGGGAATAATGTTAAGATGCTTGGCTGTCTCTTGAATCTTGGTTTTCCTTGCATTATACAATAAAATAGACACTGGAGGGAGAGAGAAAGGAATTGCCAGAAACATCACCATAGAAAGCTTTTAAGTCCGTCTTCTGCCTATAACCGATTGGAATACCTAAAATGGGCTACAACGTGCCCAGTGAAGGAGGCTTCCTGCGGAGCATCTGCATTACATAAGACTATAGGTGGAAGCCTGAACCACATCCAGATCTTCAGAGACGGGAAATTGCCACTTAAAAGGACAAACAGGCCAGCCTGGAGCAGTGAGAAGAGCAGAAGATACTTCTGGAAAGAAAGACCACCAGGAAAAATACAAAACAATAGAGGCAGACTGACTATTACTATAAGAATAAGCAAGTTACTTGCCCAGGAGACATCAAGGCAAGTGGTCAGGTCCCCTCAGTGTAAACCCCCTTCCAAGACTAAGACTCAATGGGAATACACACTCTGATTGGTGACCACGCTCATCACCGATAAGGGGAAGTGAGGGAAAAACAGCAATGAAGCCACGAATTATGTCCTACAACGTTCAATAGACTCCTGTGGACCCGGGTGGAGACCCGGTTGGCCAGCAGTGTGGCAAGACCTGGGGACTCTTGGGCCTAGAGTCAGTGACATAGTCACAAAGGACTAGAGTGGAGAGTGAAGCATCCAGCTGATAAGAAATGAGGGCATATGCACAAGAACACCCACACTTACCCACTTGACCTGGCTTCAATGACTGGATGATCAGAGCTCAACCAGAAGAAGATAGAAGAGGGGGGAAAAAAAAGAGTAATCTGGTACAATTTTATGAACTTGACCTACACCTATTGATGCAGTAGCTCAAAAGAAGGAACAAATCTTTACAGCGAGGATCATTCCCACCCCCTCCACACACAGAGTAGACAGGGATAGGTAACTTGAACATTGGCTACCCAAAATGGGGGGGAGGGGTAGGTTACAAAGGCAAGAAGTGACTGGCTTACAAGCTTTCAAGAGGGAACCTAGATCCAGAGGGCTTGGAGGAAGGTAAAATCTCCACTGAGTAGTATCCAATCTGTCTAGGCAGGGCTGATGAAAGGAAATGAGGATAGGTCTCTTGTGATACAATAGTGAATAGTTGTTATCAGGACTGATTGTGAGGGTTGGAAATGTAAAGGTAGATTTTTGTAGCAAGGAGGGGAGTGGTTAACTTTGCAGTCTAGGAAAGGAAGTCCCTGGAACCATCAATGGAGAAGATCGAAGAGCAGGGCCCTACCCAGAGAAGCAGTGACGCCAGAGATGGAGGCAGAGACCATGACGTGGGGATATGGAGCAGCTGGAGACTTTAGATCCAGAAAGAGAGAGAGAGGGGCTGTATGCTGATGACCAGATACAGGCTTGTAGTGCATACCCTTTGGTTGGTTAATGATGCGTGGAGGGGATTGTAACCATGGCAATGAAACCATATATGATAGAATGAATGTAAAACTAATGTTCTCCTATGTAAACTATCACATAATTCACAATTCACAAAACATTTAAAAAGAAAAAAAAAAAAAGTAGAGTTGACTTTAATATCTGTAGTTTATATAAAACTATCCTTGTGTGGCACTGTAGAATAAGCACTGGACTGCTAACCAAAAGGTCAGAGGTTCAAACCTACCACTGTTCCTTGGAAACCCTACATAGTATTGTTATGAGAAGAAACCAACTCAATGGCACTTAACAACACCATAACTCAGTAAGGAAAACATAAATACTATGCGACAAACGGACAAAGAATATGGCAAGTATATCTAATAAACAATATTTTTTTCATTTGAAGCAATAAACCATTTTACACATCAGATATATATACCACAAAGGAGGGTGGTGACAGATTTTTGCTGTCCAGGAGCGGAAGTCCCTGGAACCATCAAGGGAGAATAGTGGAGTGAGAGACCCTATCCAGAGAAGCAGTGACTCCAGAGATGAAGGCAGAGAGGATTACATGGAGAGATGGAGCGGCTGGCTGGGGATTCTGGACTCAGGGAGGGAGAGGGGCTGTGTGCTGACAGCCAGGGGGCAGGCTTGCAGGGTGTACCCTGTGGTTGTTTGATGATGCATGAAGGGGATTGTAACCATTGCAATGAAATGAAATACGATAGGATGAATGTAAAGCTAATATATATATCACATATTTGCTTTTGTATTTCCAACTCTTGGAATTTCATGTAGTCATAATCTGATTTCTTCATTTGAATTTTCTAACGTGTTTCTTTAATCTGTTTTTTATATATGCTTCATTTTTTAGAAAAACTGATGTAGGATAAGCACTGGACTGCAAACCACAAGGTAAGCAGTTCAAACCCACCAGCCACTCCTTGGAAACCCTATACAGGGTTGTTATGTGCCATAACCAACCAGACAGCACTTAACAACAACAATATCACATTTTTCCAGTATGTACTTTTCTGTGTCTGGGGGTTTGTGGAGAAAAGTGCTATTCAGAAGTTTTGTAACGTATCAAAACCTGAACACATATAAATAACTTTCTCCCATTGGTATGAGTGCAAATTGTTAGGATCTGAAGGCAATTTAGCAATGCATCAACATTTTAAATGTCCATACTTTTTATCCTAAAGTACCCACAATTTTAGAGTTTTATCTCAAATAGATAATATTTTATATATGTATGTTTATTATAATATTATTTATAGCAGTTAGATTGGAAATAACTTAAGCACCAATCTATGGAGAAAAAAAATCAAATAAGTTTTGGTTAACTACTAACATTTTTTGCTACACAGCAATAAAAATGATAATCTATATTAATCCTTCTCAATATCTGTTTCAAGGAACATTGGACTTTAAAAATAGTTTTTTTTAATTATTAAAATTTCTGTAATCAAATAATATTGGAAAAAATTGCAACAAGTCCTCCTATTTATTTATTTATTTTTAATGTTTTATTGTGAATTATGTGATAGTTTACATGCGAGAACGTTAGTTTTACATTCATCCTATCATATATCATTTCATTGCCATGGTTACAATCCCTCCATGCATCATCAACCAACCACAGGGCATATACCCTGCAAGCCTGTTCCCCAGTCTTCAGCACACAGCCCCTCTCCCTCTCTCGCTGTGTTGAAAGTCCCCAACTGCTCCATCTCTCCACGTCATCATCTCTGCCTCCATCTCAGGCATCGCTGCTTCTCTGGGCAGGATCCCGCTCTCCGTTCTTCTCCCTTGATGGTCCCAGGGACCTCCGCTCTTAGACTGCAAAATTAACCACTCCCCTCCTTGCTACAAAAGTCTACCTTTACATTTCCAACCCTCACAAGCAATCAGCAAGTCCTCCTCTCGTAACCTCTTGTAATGAACATATTGAAAAATCTGCATAGCTGTCATTGAACTGTGTACCACAAAAGTGTGTGCCAACTTGGTAAGACCATGCATGATTCCAGTATTGTGTGGTTTCACTGCATCTTGTAATATAATCTAATTATCCTCCATTTATGAGTTATTTAAATGAAGTGGGATTAGTGTGGGGTGTACCTTGAGTCACAGTCTTACAAAAGGGCTTGACTCACGTCACACCTTTGCTTGATTTACACCTTTTTTCTTGCTTTTATTACTTACATGCCTTTCAGTCGATTCTGACTTATAACAACCCTATGTACAACAAAATACAACAATACCTGGTCCTGTACCATCCTCATGAGAAACAAAATCCAAGCTATGCACCAGCCAATTGTTGCAACTACTGTCAATGCAGCGCTTTGAGAGTTTGCCTCTTTCTCGTTGACCCTCTTTGTTGTTGTTGTTAAGTGTTGTTGAGTCGGTTCTGGCTCATAGTGACCCTGTATAGGGTTTCCAAGGAGTAGCTGGTGAGTTTGAACCACCGCCCTTGTGGTTCACACTGACCTTGCGATCCAGTGCTTTATCCCACAGAGCTACCTCAGGACTCTCTAATATGCATGATATTCTTCTCCAGGCACCGGTTCCTGCTGATAACGTGCCCAATGTATTTGAGATGAAGTCTCACCATCCTCACGTCTAAGGAGTATTCTGGATGTACGTCCTCCAAGACAGATTTGTTCATCCTTCTGGAAGTCCACAGTATATTCAGTATTCTTCACCAACTTAATTCAAATGCATGAATTTTCTCCTGTCATCTTATTCACTTTCCAGCTTTTGCATGATACGAGGCAATTAAAACCACTATGGGTTGGATCTGGAGCACCTTAATCTTCAAAACAAAATAGCTGCTTTTTAACACTGAAAGAGATGTTTTGCAGCAGATTTGTCTGATGCAGCACATCCTTTGGTTTCCTGACTGCTGCTTCCCTGGGCATTCATAATAGATCCAAACAAAATGAATTTTTTGACAACTTCTGTATTTTCACTATTTATCATGATGTTTCTTATTGTTCCAGTTGTGAGGCATTTTGTTTTCTTTATATTGAAGCATAATCTACAGTGAAAGCCTCAGTCTTTAATCATCATCAGTAAGTGCTTCAAGTCCTCTTCACTTTCTGCAAGAAAGGTTGTGTCATCTGCATATTGCAGGCTGCTAAGGATCCTTCCTCTAATCCTGACGCTGTAGTCTTCTTCATACGCTCCAGCTTTTCAGATTGTCTGCTTAGCATGTGTATTGAATTAGTGTGGTGAAATGATACAACCTTGATGTACAACTTTCCTGATTTTAAACCATGGAGTCCTGGTATAGCACTGTGGGTTAACGCGCCAGATTGCAAAGCCATGTGAACTGCAAGGTTCGTGGTTCAAGCTCACCAGCTGCTCGTCAGAAACCCTATACAGGGTCGCTATAGATCGGAACCAACTTGACGGCACCTCACACAACAAAAGTATTCCCTTGTTGTGTTCAAATGACTGCCTTTTCGTCTATGTACAGGTTTCATATGAGCACAATTAAATTTCTGGAATTCCCATTTTCACAATGTTATCCACAGCTTGCTATGATTAAAACAGTCAAGGTCTTTGCATAGTCAGTAAAACACAGATAAGTATCTTTCAGGTATTCTCCGCTTTCAGCCAAGATCCAGCTGCTATCTGTAATGATGTCTCTCATTTCATGCCTTCTTCTGAATCCAGTTTAAATTTCTGGCAGTTCTCTGTCAATGTACAACTGCAGATGCTTTTCAGTTTATCTTCAATAAAATTTGACTTATGTGTGATAATGATATTGTTTGATAATTTCCACATTCTGTTGGCTCATGTTTCTTTGGAATGGGCACAGATATGAATCTCTTCACATCGATTTTCCAGGTAACTGTCTTCCAAATTCCTTAGCACTGATGAATGAGTATCTCCAGTGCTGTATTCATTGGCTAAAACATTACATTTGATATTCCATCAATTCCTGAAATCTTTCACCAATGCTTGCATGCAGTTTGGCCTTCTTCCTTGAGTACCATTAGTTCTTGATCATATACTACCTCCTGAAAAGGTTGAACATCAACCATTTTTGAAGGAGGGTACAGTAACTTTGTATATTCCTTTCATCCTATTTTGGTATTTCCTACATCATGCAATAATTTGCATAGTATCTTTAAAAATTTCAGGTCGAGGCCTGAACTTTTTCTTCAATTTTTTCAGCTTGAGAAATACCAAGCATGTTCTTCCCTTTGGGTTTTCCAATTCTAGATCTTTGCACATTTCATTAAATAGTTTTCTTCTCAATGTGCTCTTTGATATTTTTTATTCAGCTTTTTAACTTCATCATTATTTTTTTTTCAGTTTTGTTGTTCTAAGTTCAAGAACAAGTTTCAGAATCTCTTCTGACATCCATTTTGGTCTTCTTTCTTGTCTTTTTCAAGACCTTTTGCTTTCTTCGTGTATAATGTTCTTGATGTCATCCCACAACTCATCTGGTTTTTGGTCATTAATGTTCAATGAATTAGAATCCTATAGCCAAACAACTACCTAATTTTATTAACATTGAATTATTTTTTCCTCCAAAGAAACCCTCAAATCCAGAACCACACTCTGAGAATCTTTGATGCTGATCTATACTTAGGTACATATTGTGTGGGAGAATGTGTTTAATATATTGCTTAATAAGAATGTAGGCAATACAAGATCATTCAGGTCTGATATAAGACTTTAAGTGAGTAAGTGGGGAAGAAAGAAGCTTTGTATGGGCAAACAGGAAAATATGTGTAAGAACATATATGAAATTATTAATCACTATTAATTACTATTAATTATTATCACTGTCTTCACAGGAAGGGTAGATTATAGAAATTTTCACCAATAATTTTTAAATGAATGTATTAATTTTATATTAATAAAAAAGACATAATTTTAATTGAATTGATTTACATGAAGAGGTTGTTCAGAACATATTGTGATTCATGAAATAAATTAACAACTGTAATATGTACTATATCTTCATATTATTATTTAAAATGATATGTATGCATATATATAAATCTAAAAAGAAATGAAATCATGTTTACAACTTCTTCAGTATGAAATTGATCAAATATGTGATCAGGATATATTGATAATTACTGGTAATTGGAATGCAAAGATTGGAAACAAAGTGAAAGGATCAGTTGTTGGAAAATATGTCCTTGGTGATAGAAATGATGCTGGCAACCACATGATTGAATTCTGCAAAACCAATGACTTCTTTATTGTAAATATCTTTTTAAACACTATAAAAGATGACTATCCACACAGACCTCACCAGGTGGAATACACAGAAATCAAATTGACTACATCTGTGAAGAGATGGTGGAAAAGCTCCATTTCATCAGCCAAAACAAGGCCAGTGACAGACTTTGAAACACACAATCAATTGATCATATGCAAGTTCAGGCTGAAGCTGAAGAAATTTTAAATAAATCCAAGAGAATCAAAATATGACTTTGAATATATCCCACCTGAATTTAGAGATCATCTCAAGAACAGATTTGATGCATTAGACACTAAAGACTGAAGACCAGTAGAATTGTGAGATGACATAAAAAATGTCATACCAGAAGAAAGTAAAAGGTTATTGAGAAGACAAGTAAGAAGGAAAAGAACAAATAGGATGTCAGTAGAGACTCTGAAATTTGCTCTTCAATATAAAAATGTTATAGCAAATATAAGAAATGAGGAGATAAAAGACCTGAATAGAAAATTTCAAAGAGCAGCTCGAGAAGACAAAGTTAAATATTATGAAATGTGTAAAGACCTGGAGTCAGAAAACTAAAAGGGAAGAACATGCTCAGCATTTCTGAAATTTAGGGAACTGAAGAAAAAAAATTCATGCAATATTGAAGAATTTTATGGTCAAAATATTAAATGATGCAGAAACCATCTAAAGAAGATGGAAGGAATACAGAGTGACTGTACCAAAAAGTAATGGTCGATGTTCAACCATTTCAAGAGATAGAAGGTGGTTGATAGTCACTGATACTGAAGGAAGAAGTCCAAGGCTCACTGAAGGCACTGACAAAGAAAAGGCAATGGGAACTGATGGAATACAAATTGAAATCTTTCAACAAACTGATGTGGTAGTAGAGGAACTCATTCATTTATGCCAAGAAATTTAGAAGACAGCTCCCTAGCCAACTGATTGGAAGAGATCCATATTTGTGCCCATTCCAAAGACACAATGGAATGTGGAAATCATCAGACAATATCATTATATCCTATGCAAGTAAAATTTTGCTAAAAATAATTTTTAAATGGATGCAATAATACTTTGACAGGGAAATGCCAGATGTTGAATCCAGATTCAGACGAGGACGTGGAATGAAGGTTATAACTGCTGACGTTGGATGGTTCTTGGATGAAAGCAAAGAGTACCCGAAAGAAATTTGCCTGTGCTTTATTGACTATGCAAAGGCTTTTGATTGTGTGGATCATGACAAGATATGGTCAATACTGCGGAGAAATGAGTATTCTGAAACACATAATTGTGATCATGAGGAACCTGTACATAGACCAACACTTGTTCGAACAGAACAAGGGAACACTGAATTGTTTAAAATTAGAAAAGGGTTTTTTTCCCCATGATTGTATTATTTAATTCGAGAATCTGGATTAAATGAAGAATAACATGACATCAGGGTTGGAGGAAGACTCATTAACAATTTGAGATATGTAGATGATACAACCTTGCTTGCTGAAAGCCAAGAGGACTTAAAATACTTAATGATGAAGATCAAAGACCACAGCCTTCAGTATGGATTACACCTCAATGTGAAAAAACAAAATCCTCACCACTGGAGCAATAAATAAAATCCATATTAATGGAGAAAAGATTGAAGTTGTCAAAAACTTAACTTTGCTCAGATCAACTAACACTTATGGAAGTGTCAATCAATAAATCAAATAATGTATTGCATTAGTCAAATCTGCTTCAAAAGACCTCTTGAAAGTGTTCAAGAGCAAAAATGTCAGTTTGATGACTAGGTGTCCCTGATCCAAACCATGGTATAGCGTAATGGTTACGAATCGGGCTGCTACTCTCACAGTCAACAGTTCGAAACTACCAACTGTTCCACTGGAGAAAGATGAGGCTTTCTGCTCCCCTAAAGATTTATAGCCTTGGAAACCCTGTACAGGGTCACTATGAGTTGGAACTGACTCCATGGCACATAACAACAACATATTTATGTGAAAGTTGGACAATGAATAAGGAAAACCATAGAAGAATGGATGCATTTGAGTTATGGTGTTAGAGGAAAATATTAAAAGTACCATGAAGCACCAAAGGAACAAACAAATCTGTGTTGGAAAAAGTGTGGCCAGAATGCTCTTTAGAACCAAGGATGGCCAGACTTTATCTTTCATATTTTGGACATCATGCTCGGTAAAGTGAAGGGTCAGTGAAGAAGAGGAAGACCCCCAAGGAGATGGATTGACTCAGTGGCAAGCAACAATGGGTTCAAGAATAACAACAATTGTGATACTTGCGCAGGACTGGGCAGTGTTTCTTTCAGTTGGGCTTAAGGTCGCTATGAGTCGGTACTGATTGGATGGCACCTAATGACAACAACAACAAGACTGAAAATCAGGAACCAAAGATATCAATATACAATGAATCAACAATATACAGCAAAATGAGGGAAGAGTGTAAATACAGAACTTCCAAACGGAGATGAAGTCAAGTAGATTGCAAGATAAAACAGGCAGTTTTAAACTGGGAAATTGTGGTAATGCTAACACATTGGGCTGGTAGCGGAAAGGTCAGAAGTTCAAATTTACTAGCTGCTCCATGGGAGAAAGATGAATCTTGCTGCTTCTGTAAAGATTTAGTCTCAGAAACCCTATACAGGGTCGTTATGAGTCAGATTAAATAGACTCCATGGCACACAATCACCATCACCACCAAGGACCAAGAGAGGCATTGGCAATTCAGTAGTGTAATTCTCACCATTCATGCAGAGAGCCTGGTTCAGTAAGGCCAATGCACAGCCTCACTTATCTCTCAGTGGAGGTTTGCATATTGTGATGATAGAACCATTGTGGTTGGCTGTTAACCAAAAGGTCAGTGGTTCACACCCTCATGCTGCTTTGTCGGAGAAAGACAGGGCAGTCTGCTTCCATAAAGACTCTTGTTTTTGTTAAATGCCTTCGAGTCGGTTCTGACCCATAGCTACCCTGTATAGGGTTTCTGAGGAGTGACTGGTGAGCTTGAACCACTGATCTTGTAGTTCAAACGGCTTTGTAGTCTAGTGCATTAACCCACAGTGCCACACCAGGACTCCAGAAAGATTGGTGGTGGTGGTGATTATGTGCCGTGGAGTTGGTTCCAACTCATAGTGACCCTGTACAGGGTTTCCAAGGCTGGGAATCTTTACAGGAGCAGAAAGCCTCATCTTTCTCCTGCAGAACAGCTGGTAGTTTCGAATTGCTGACCTTGAGGTTCACAGCCTGATTCACAACCACTATGCTACCAGAGCTCCTTCCATAAAGATTACTACCTTGGAAAGCCTATGGGGCAGTTCTCCTCTGTCTCACAGGGTCTCCATGACTCTGAATAGACTTGATGGCAGTGTGATTGGGTATATGATGCTGAATAGGTTTCAGTGGTATTTGCAGACTAAGGCAGGCTAGGAAGAAAAGTTGGTGATCTACTGAAAACCAGCTAGTGAAAATGGTGTGGATTACAATGGTCTGTGCCCCCAAAAGATCATGGAGATGAGGCAGAGATCCATGCAGCTGTGCAGGGGGTCACCAGAACATAGGGACTGACTAAAACAACCAGTGTACAAATGAATAAAACGAATGAAGTATCACAAGTAGACATGTGAGTGTTCCATGTCCAGATCTAAAAGTTTATATATCTGAAGTGCCAAAAACTTCTATTTCAATTTTAAATGAATTATTTAATATCTTCTCATCTGGAAAACAAGAAATTAATTTGTATTCAGCATTGCCTGGTATTTGATCTGATGGGGTAATAGGATTTCACCCTTCATAAATTTGTCTTTTCTACAAGAATGATCTCAAAATCCTCTACTGTTTGAATAGCACAATCCGTATGCAAACAGCCTGCATGCAGACAGACGAACTTAGATTTACTCAAGATTGGTGGGACTTGTGGAAACTCCCAAGTCTTCTGCTTCAGAGTCCCCTGGAGAAGTGGGGCAGGCAGATTACCTGTAGTTCTGGTGGAACTCCGGGATAGCCCTTCTCTCCTTTGGGACCATGCTGCCCTCGCTCTCCTCGTGGTCCCAGGTCACCTTTGTCTCCTTTCTCACCTTTGGCCCCTTCATGACCAGTGGCCCCATTATTGCCATTGTTTCCATGATTCCCTAAAACAAGCAGACATCATTGGTTGAGAAAACCTAATCCCCCCTACTCACTCGTGTCACCGTCTGCTTCCAGACACACATGGCCTTTATCTTTAAAGATGTCCAAACTCAACTGTGAAAGGGCACCATCTCAAAGAATCCAAATACTGTCACGCTGTGAAAGAGCATCCCTTTTAGATGGCACACTAGGCTCTGAAAGTATCTGACATATCCTAAGGCTCCAAATCGGTTTTTGTTTCTGAAGCAAGTCTTCGGAAAAATTGTGTAGAAGCTGATTATTTCATAATCATTGATAATAGCAAGATTAGAAACCACCTAAATAGCCACAACCTCTAGAAGAGCTAAGTTTGTTGTTGTTGTTTGAATGGTAAAAAAATGCTGAGAAACAACACATAAGGACAGGTAGACATATTCAAGAAACTTTTTAAGATTAAGAACTATTATAAATCAATAGGGATAACACGATAGTATTTTTGTTTGAAAAAAATATATAGGTACACGTTGTATCCAATAAGGGGAAAAAGCTAGAAGAATTTATATAAAATATATTGAGGTTTATGTTTATCCTGAATGGTTGAATCAAAAGTGAATTTATGCCATTTTAAATACTTTCCTGTCTTTTAAAGGTCTTCTATAATGAACATGTATCACTTTTATGGAGTACTGGTGTGGCACTATAGGATAAACACTGGACTGCTAACCACAAGGTTATTGGTTCAAACCCACCAGCTGTTCCTCAGAAACCCCTATACAGGGTCTCTATGAGTTGGAACGGACTCAATGGCAGTTAACAACAACAGCGTCACTTTTATAACTGGGGTTGTTGTTGTTGTTAAGTGCCGTCGAGTCAATTCCGACCCATAGTGACCCTGCATAGGGTTTCCAAGGAGCAGCTGGTGAGCTGGAACCACCGACCTTGCAGCTCGAACGGCTTTGCAGTTTGACGCATTAGCCCACAGCGCCACACCAGGACTCCCATAACTAAGGTGGAGGAAGGGAAATAAAATCACCGATGAAAATGGTGGTGGTGGTTATGTGCTGTGGAGTCGATACCGATTCATAGCCAACCTGCATAATGTTTCTGAGGCTATAAATCTTTATGGGAGCAGAAAGTCTCATCGTTTCCCCATGGAACAGCTAGTAGTTATGAACTGCTGACCTTGAGGTTAGCAGCTTGATTCGTAATGATAATTTAGAAAGCTGGATTTGAACAGCAATTTCAACTCCTCCCCTTTCTTTGACACTAAGGGACCAATTTGCACATCTTCTTTACTTTTCTTTTTACTGAATTCCAGGCCCTTTTGCTGCTTATTTTGCATGCTACCTTTGGTCAGGTGTCACACCAGGCTTGCAATCCTCTCAGGTGGGTGAATTTTGATGGTGCTTACAGATTAATGTGCTCCAGTCCAGGAGCCCTGGTAGCATAGTGAATTAAGTTTTGTGTCGCTCACTGCAGAGTCAGTGTTTCTAACCTGCCAATCACTTTGCTGCATACAGATGAGGCTATCTGCTCCCATAAATATTTACAGTCTCAGAAACCTTAAGCAGCAATCCTACTTTGTCCTAAAGAGTGGCTCTGAGTCAGAATTGAGGCAGTCCGTTTTTGGTGCTCGATTAACAAAGCTGTTTCCTGATGGAAAACATTTAGCCAAGGCTATCCTGTTCTGTCCTGATGTGGTGCTGCGGGTTAATGCGTTGGACTGCAAAGTTGTTTGAATTGCAAGGAACGTCGGTGGTTCAAGCTTACCAGTCACTCCTCAGAAACACCATACAGTGGCTTTATGTGTCAGAACCTACTCAACAGCACTTAACAAAAGCAACAATCCTGTTCTGTGAGGTACTGATGCTGCAGGATAAGCACTGGAATGTTAACCTCAAGATCAGAGGTTCAAACCCATCAGCTACTCCTTGGAAACCCTATACAGAATCACTATGCATTAGACTAGACTAAGCACTTAACAACTGAACTCTGAAAAGAGGTTCTGCCCCCATGGCTTTGCCTGAAGAGGTGGTGGTGCTTATGTGCCGTGCAGTCGGTTGCGACTCATAGCAACCCTGTACAGGGTTTCCGAGGCTGTAAATCTTTACGGAAGCAGAAAGCCTCATCTTTCTCTCGTGGAATTGCTGGTAGTTTCAAACTGCTGACCTTGAGGTTCACACCCCAATTCGTAACTGCCTGAAGAGGAGGTAGATAATAAAATCCCATGTAGGAGTAGATCTGGGGTCTTGGCTGTCCTTGCCTGGGCAGGCCCAGGGTAACAGAACATTCTAGAACTCCCCTTGCCTGTCAGCACAGAAGCAACAGAGTAAAGAGATGGCTGCCTTCTGGGTCTACAGGTGACCTGGTGCAGCTCCATGGAATTATCATACCATTTGTGAAGGCGCATAAATATTTCCGTGAGCCCAAGCAAGGCCCTGAGAGACAGCTGAGCATGGAGGGACCTTTAGGCTGGGAGAAGGAGAGCTTAGCTGGATGAAGGAGCAGGCAGAAGGGTGCACAACTCGGCATATAGCATTGTGGACCGAGGACGATGACCTGACTGATTGCTCTCCTCTCCAAACCCACCCTCACCCCGTCATACTCCCCTGTTTCAACTGTCCTGTGGCAGAAACACCCAAGTGAAGAGTGCGTCCCAACTAACGTAAGGAATGCTAGTGAAGTGGTTCCCATGAATTGGTATCCCAGGATGCCTAGTGACTTTGGGACTATGCAAGTGGTATCAAAATAAATGCTATATATTTATACTATTCCACCTAAACTAGGCTAATAAACCCAGTTCCCCTACCCAACATGGGATTTTCCATGCATCCCCTTGGGATTACACACAAGTAATCCTAAATTATTTGTTTGTTCTTGGCTCTTATTTTAGTAGAGTTGAAGATCAGCACTGGACTGCAAACCACAAGGTCAGCAGTTTAAACTCTCCAACTATTCCTTAGAAACCCTATACAGAGTCACTATGAATCGGAACCAACTTGATGGCACTTAACAACAACAACAACACAGTCAGCCTAGTGAGCAACCATTGCACACCTAAGTCATCCTTACCTGGAATGCCAGGGGGGCCTGGAGGTCCAGGGGGGCCTTGGTAGCCTCGGAAGCCATAGTCTCCATGGCAACACTTGCTGCAGTCTGGGGGCAGTCCTCCAGTTTGGGGAGACTTGAAGAAGATACAAAGAGAAACTTCAGAGAAAGATACCCAAGGGTAATTAGGATTTAAAAAATTTCTTCTGGCATTAGTCCCTAGGTGAGCCTTGGTTTAACTTCAAAAGATAGCATCAGAAAAGGAGGTGGAGGGTGGAGATGTCAGAGTGCAGGGTCAGGGAGTAGCTACTGAGGGAGGTCACAGTAGAGTCAGTAGAAGAACATGTTCTTTGGAAGAGTGTGAGAGGTGGTGGGGAAGGGAGGTGAGGAAGGACTTGGAGGAAGTACTTTCCTGTTGCTCTTGATAGAGTCCTGGTGTGGTGCTATGGGTTAATGTGCTGGACTGCAAGGTCAGTCTGAACTGCAAGGTCGACAGTTCAAGTTCACCAACCATTTCTTGAGAACCCTATACAGGGTCGCTATGAGTTGGAACCAACTCCACGGCACTTAACAACAACAACATTGATAGAATCCTGGGTGGCACTGTAAGATAAGCACTGGGTTTCTAACTGCCAAGTTGATGGTTCAAACCCACCAGCCACTTCTCAGAAACCCTACACAGGCAGGAACCAACTTGATAGCACTTAACAGCCACAACAGTTGTTGTTGTTGTAATGTGCCATGGATTTGGTTCTGACTCATAGAGACCCTGTACAGGGTTTCTGAGGCTGCAGATCTTTATGGGAGCAAAAAGCCTCATCTTTCTCCCACGGAACAGCTGGTAGTTTCGAACTGCTGATCCTGAGGTTCACAACCCAATTCATAACCACTATGCTACCAGAGCTCCTTGGCAACAGCAAGTAGAGGAGGTACAAATGGTAAAACCCTCAGCTACTAACTGAAAGACTGCACCTTGGAAGAAAGGTCTGGTGATCTACTCTCCAAAAATCATAACTTGAACCCCTTATGACGTGCAGTTCTACTCTGACACACATAGGGTCAGCCTGAATTGGAATAAACTCCTTGGCAACTGGTTTGGTTTTGGTCTTCCTTTTTTTTGTTTTTTTAAATCTATTCATGATGCAGGCAGTTAAGTTGAGAGTTTGGCCGTTTGAATCCTTGGAAGAAAGGCCTTTCAATCTACTTCCGGAAATAGCAGCTACTGAAATTCCTATGGAGCAAGTTCTATTCTAACACACACGGGGTCAACATGAAATGGAGTTAAGTCAAGGGCAACTGGTATACTGAGGCTGAGGCTGGGTTAAGGGTTCTTAGAAAATTGTCGTAATGTTGGCTTTTCACACTGACACAGCATACTTAACTTACTGTAGGAAATTGAAAGACGTATTCATTCAACCAAACAATTTTTATTGATTGCCTAGATTTGGAAGCAACTTTAACTTCTTAAAAATAAGTGTTTAACATGATGGTCTCTTTCATATTCCACGTCAAAGTATAATGAACACTTTTTGGGTATGAAACATACTCCAATAGAACACTGAGTTAAATGCCTATCTATACAAAAATAAATGTCTAAAATTGGGCTTGTTAGACGATCTCAAAGAGCTTGAGATCTAGTCAAAAGTAATTGGCAAAAGAGTTAAGTTGCTTATAAAATTTTGATTTTCATCTAAATTGGCAAATTGGCCTTTTAATTCTATCATACAAAATATTTGTGAAAACTTTTTCCTATAGTCCAGTTGTCTTTTGAAAACAGCTACTGGAGTCCTGGTGTGGTGCTGTAGGATAAGCACTGGATTACTAACCTAAGGTCGATGGTTCAAACTCACCAGCCTATACTTGGACACCTTATACAGAGTTTCATAGAGTGAGAATGACTGCACAGCACTTAGAACAAAAACAGCAACATTGTTGATAAGGTGTTCTTAAAAGAACAAAGAAAAAGAGGAGGGAGGGAAGAATTTCAAGTTCAAGTTTTCCTTATCATTAGACATTCAAGCAAAGAATACTTATACTACACTTTCTGTACATTTAGACATTTCTTTCTTCCTTTTCTTTTCTTTTTTAACAAAAATTACTTGGATATTTTCCCTGCTTTCTTGTCCCTTTTTCCTAAAGGCCTCCACCAAGCTACTCAGAGAGCACACAGACGATATTGGCAGTCTGAGTATTCTCCTGTGACAGTTCAGAGCCCAGATCTTGAGTGTTCAGGACCTCTCAATTTAACATTGACTTCTGGTCTAGTTCCCTGTCCACCAGGACCAGCCCTAGACTTGTGGGATGGGAATCTATGAAAACCTCCTTTCAAACTAGTGGAGGAAAAGAAAATTAGCTAAAGAAACTGGACTGAGGTCAGAGATTTCAAGACACTTGGAAAAGCACCGCCCCATCCTCCAATCCAAAAATGTAATCTGAGAAATCTTCCATATTTTCCTGGTATGGTTTTGCTAATGTGAAATACAGTTTTTTAAACCCCAAGAAATCCAGGGCTCTGCCAAGAGTGGATTTTAGGAAAGGACGAGGGTGGGGGAGGAGGGAACTTTCTAAAGGGAAATCATTTGTTAAAGTAGAGAACAAAAAGATTGTGACTCTTGAAAATGTCAGAAAGACCATGGGGAGGGAACCAGGATTCCTGTCTGAGTTCTGCCTGAAGTCACTGTGTTCTTTTTTCTTGTCTATTAGATTAAACAATTGGAAAAAATGGTCATGAATTTCCTTCCCAGCTCTGAGTTGCAAGCAAAGATACTGAGGCCATTTCCAAAGCCTTAAATAATCATTGAGAAATATTTTGGTTTCAAAGTTTTGTTTCAGAGAGGAGATGGGGTTGCTGGTACCAGAACTAACTAGAGCTAAATATGGGCACCCAAGTTCATTGGAGACACTCCAAGAGCACAGAGCCACCACCCAAACAGCAAAAGACTTGGGGGTACTACTAATTGAGTAGCTCCTGAGAGTCCACCCTCCTGCATCACATGTCCTTCCCTCTGACTTTGTCTTTCATGGTTCAGTTACATGGAACAATGTTTATGAGTCTATTGATAAAATCTGAGAATGAGTTGAAAAGAGTTCAAACTGAAAAGTTTTTGCCTAGGTAAGGGAGAAGTTACAAAGGGGTAGCTGCTCTATGTCTGTCACCCTCTAAAGTTTATCAACCCCTACACCAAAGTCAGGTACATTGGGGACATGCAGATGAGCATCATGGGAGAAGAGAGTTGTGTCTCAGACAAGACACATTCCCTCCATTTTGAAGGTGGTAGCTATTCAGAACTGAGTTATACTATTATTCACTGAGGAGTCTCTGGGTAGTGCAATAGGATACTCTTGGCTGCTAACTTAAAAGTTGGCAGTTCAAACCCACCTGCACTCCTCAAGAGAAAAGACTTGGTGATTTGCTCCTGTAAAGATTACAGCCTAGAAAATTAGAGCTATTCTACTCTGTCATATGGGGAGTCCTGGTGTGGCGACACTGGTAATGTGCTGGACCTCATAGTTGTTAGTTCAAACCCACCAGCCACTCCTCGGAGATCCTAAACAGGGTCTCCATGAGATGGCACATACCAAGAACGCCTCTATCCTATTCCCATATATAGGGTCTCTAGGAGTTGGAATTGACTTGATGAACATATATACACACACACCACAAACGATTAAGCAAGGTCTCTAAGGGACTCAAATGATTTGTGATTGATCAGCTGCTAACCTAAAGATTGGCAGTTCCAACTCACCCAGTAGCTCCATGAGAGAAAAGTCTGGAAATCTACTTCCTTAAAGATTGTTGTTGTTGTTAAGTGTTGTCCAGTGGGCTCTTACTCATAGTGATCCTGTATAGGGGTTCTGAGGAACAGCTGGTGGGTTTGAAGTGCTGACCTTGTGGTTCACAGTCCAGTGCTGACCCACAGTGCTACACCAGAAGTCCGTATGGAGCTTCATTCTGCTCTTAACAATTGGGGTCACCATGAGTTGAAATCAACTTGATGGAACAGATTGATATTAAGTGTAGGTCTAGAAAACAGAGTTCATAGTTCCTTCTCTAATTCAAGAAAAAAAAAGGAGAAGGAAAATGGGAAAAGAGACAGAGGGAGAAAAAGATGCCCAAGAGGGTAAGAGGATATTGATAAAGGTGAACGACAAAGAGACTGCAGAAAACAGGTCAGAGACAAGACATCTGCTCCCTAAACTCTCTGCCCCCTTGAATCCACCCTAAACTCAGAGCCAGAGTTTTCTTTCTAGAACACAAATGTAATGACTTCACAGCTCCACTGTGAATGGGTGAACAAACACATTGACAAAATCAGATCTGAACTCTTTAACCAATGCACAGAATCATCCCAACCTGGGGCCCAAATCACTTCATGGTGGTCTCTGTGAATCCTCACTGGGCTGTGTGATGCTCTGTGTCCTGGTATGTGGTTTTGATCTCTGTGTCCTGGTATGTGGTTTTGATCTCGACTCCTGACACCTGTCCTTGGTCATCTCATTTTTAATTTAAGATCCATCTCAGCTACCAGGGCCACTCTGACACTTTCCCTTATCACAGTGTATTTTATTGTTTGTTAATGTAGCCCATGTCAACTCTTTCTTATAGGAGCCCTCGTAGCATAGTAGTTGAAGGTTGGTTTGAACCTCTCAGTCACTCGGAGGGTAGAAAAGATGGCAATTTGCTTCCGTTAAGATTGTTGTTAAGTGTCATTGAGTTGGATCGGACCAATAGCAACCCTATACAGGTTTTCCGAGGAGCGACTGGTGAGTGTGAACCACCGACCTTGCAGTTCAAATGGCTTTGCAGTCTGTCACATTAACCCACAGCACCACACCAGGTCCGTTAAGATTACAGCCTTGGAAAACCTATGAGGGTTGTACTGCTTTGTCCTATCGAGTGAGCTAACAACATGTATGTTTGGTTTAGAGTCCTTCTGGTCCCTAGGTGGCCCAAATGAGCCTGCTGAGCCACTGTACAGTAAGCACTGGACCATGAACCACAAAGTCCATGGTCTAAACCTACCAGCTGCTCCTCAGAAACCCTGTACAGGGTCACTATGAGTCGGAACTGACTCAATGGTACTTAACAACAACAATAACAACTTTTGATAAATGGAGTCCTGATGTGGCACTGTAGGGTAAGCACTGGAGTGCTAACTGCAAGGTCAGCAGTTCAAAACCACCAGTCACTCCTTGGAAACTGTATATAGGGTCACTATGAGTCGGAACCTACTCAACAGCGCCTAACAACAGTAACAATTAACATACAAGCTTGGTTTGAAACCACACAGTGGTGCTTTGGATCTGCAGCCAAGAAAAAACTCGGGAGCTGTTCTACTCTGTAACACGTGGGGTCACTGGAAGTCCGAATCTGCTCACAGCCATGGGTTTGATTCTGTTTTAGAGTTCTTTAGTTCCCCCTAACACTTTGTGACCAGCAAAGGAGAACAAGATCAAAGAAAGGGAAAGGAGGAAGACGTGGGGCAAGAAGAAAGAATATAGTACAAATACAATTCTAAATTTAATTAGGGACACTATTCATTGATGGAGTTCTGTGTGGCACTGTGGGTTAATGCAGTGCACTGTATGGTCATTTTAAACCGAGGGGTCATCGGTTCGAGCTCACCAGTCACTCCTTGGAAGCCCTATACAGGGTCACTATAGGTCGGAACCAACTCAACGGCACTTAACAACAACATGGTGTGGAGCTGTATGATCAGCACTGGACTGTGAACCATAAGGTTGGCAGTTCAAACCCATCAACTGCTCCTTGGAAAACCAATACAGGGTTTCTATTAGTTGAAGTGTACTCAACAGGCAGTTAACAGCAACAAGCCATTGGTAGAGATAATCTGTTGCATTGAAAGCCTGTGGGATACCCCAAAGTTAAATCTCCATAATATGTAATGTTGGGAACTGGTTTGAAAACACCTAGGAACCCAGGATGTTGGTGTTAAGTGCCATTAAATAGGTTTGACTCACAGCGACCCTGTATAGGTTTTCAGGATAGAAGGTGTCATTTGAATTCCAGTGACCTATCTGGCATATAATATCCCCTGACAATCTATATCTGCCTCCCGCCTCACACGGTCACTACCAGGAAAGACCCAGAAGTGAGCCCCGTTGCCATAGCATTGATTCTAACGCATGTGTGGCAGAGTAGAGCTGTCCTCCCCAGGGTTTTTTCTAATGGATACTTTTTTTGGAAGCAGTTCAGCAGGTCTTTCTTCTGAGGTACCTCTACATGGACAGGAAGAGTTTACACCACCCAAGGATTCCATTGAAAGGAGAAGTCGACATCAATCCTTGGACAAGAGTGAATACATCACCACCACAAAAAAAACAAACCCTACAAATCACCTTTAGCCAAAAGATTGTCAGATGAAAGGACACACTCCAAAAGCAGGATCCTGTTAACAGGCTATGGATCATGTTTCCTTTTTCTGCTGACACACAAGAGTTTAGGCAGTGGCATCAAGCGCTCAGGTTGGAAGTCATAAATTCTAGACCTTGATCTGTAGCCATGTGTGATCTTGGTCTGTTCCTATAACCACACTCAGACCTAGCCTCTCAAAATGTGATGAGGGCCTTAGATTTCAACTACAGAAACTTTTTTAGGGCACAGAAACAGTTCATTCTATCAGTGAAGTCTATTTGCCTGTAGTAATTGGAAGTAATCCTTGTATTCCCTGCTCCCATCTGTTTTTAGCAGACTAGACGTCCAGAAGGTGAGTCAAAATCTCTTCCTGTTCTTAATGTTTTACATTAACTATCGCTTCACCAAGTTGTAACTGAATACACTGGAGTCCTGGTGTGGCACTAATGTGTCAAGACTGCAAAGTCGTTTGAACTGCAAGGTCGGTGGTTCAAGATCACCAGCTGCTCCTTGGAAACCCTATACAGGGTCGCTATGGGTCGGAATCGACTCAATGACACTTAACAACAACACTGGAGCCTTAACATACTCCCGTGTCCTTGTTGTCATACGCCATCAAGTTGGTTCTGCCTCACAGTGATCCCATGCACGACAGAACAAGATTCTGCTGGTCTTGTACCATCTATGTTTGCGCCTGTCATTGTAGCCACTATATCAATCCATCTCTTTGAGGGACTTCCACTCCCTACCACCTTAAAAGAGTTAATGATGTTTCCTTAGAAGCAGAACTTAAACCTGGAAAAACAAATGAAGTGCTCTGGCATATCAAGAGTCAAATCCTACAATACTGTTTTCATTTTAAATATACGCAGTCCTTTTGTTTGGCTTTGGGTTTAAACAGGCTGAGCATATAGGCTTAGCAATCTAGACTGCTCTAAATCCCATATCAAAGTAGGCTGACTCCAAACAGTCCAGCCAACTCACAGCATCACAGTTGATTGTGTTTGACAAACTCAAAGGGCAGCTTCTCCCTGCTGGCAAGTATCACGGAATCTGCCTGCGTTATGGTGAGCAAATGATTATCTACAGCAATCCTGCTATCTGCAGAGGTTAGCTTCCTGCCTTTGGCACCAATAGAGCAAGAAAAGCAATCAGCTTTTGGCATAAAAGGGAACTGACTTTCCATGGGCTTCTTTCTGATGGACTGTCAAATACTGGTTCTCTTTTGCACACTGTTGCTTACCTCTGCTGATTTTCTTGCCTAGCAGACACTGCAGTCCCACTCACAATCCAGAAACCCCGTAAGTACTACGGCAAACTTCTCAAAAGCATTGATCCTAAGACTCTGATCCCAACAAAAAACAGTAACAGCAACATTCCACTTTGACAATAATCCTTAGAAGAGAATTCTGAGTACCTGGCCCCAGAATGGGGTGATCTGGACTAGGTCATCTACCTCGGGGTGCGGTAGCTCATCTGGTCTCTGGGGTTTTAGGTCTGTAGAAGTGTTATTATCCACACTCCCAGTTTTAGGATGGCTCCGCTCTCTCACTTTCTCCCTCCAGGAATCGCTACGGCCAGTCTGCTGGTGGCTTTGCACTATTCTCGCCACCGCTTTCTTAGCTCTTCCGCTCACCTCCATGTATTCGTCTTGACACAGGCAAAATGGGAGGAAAAACAGAGCCAGCAGGTGCCAACAGGCGAGCTTTCTCCGGAGCATGGTTCCCAGCAGAGCCTCGGAGCCTCGCGGATGGAGCTGAGGGCGGAGGCAGCAGCACTGGGGTGCTTTTCTGCTTTGGTGGGTAATAAATACGGCTGCAGGCAGCCAGAGTGACAAGCAGCCCTCCTCCCAGCAGAACAGCCCCATTCATCACATTCCCACACCCCAGGGGAAACCGACTTGGTGTGCACAGCTCCCAGTTGGTGGGGTTCATAAATGTCACACCTTGGCACGTTGTAGTGAAAAGTGTGACGAAAACATACACAACCCTCTGGAAACAGAGAGCATGTGTCCAGCCAGGGCTTTGCTTTCGTGATTCCACATGGAAAGGCTGTGAAGTCGCGGTCTAAAATGACTTTTGGAAAAACCAAGCTTTGGGCTTGCCAGGAAATTCAGGCTTAACTACATCAATGTAGTCTGAGATGGAAGGCACCCACTGGGGGAAATCAAGAGGGCTCATGCAGGCTTGTTGTATGGTTTCTCCACATTGCTTTGCTTTAACTAATGCTTCTCCCCTTCTGATATCAGCAGAGTCCCTGGGTGGTATAAACTGTTAATGTGTTCCGTTGCTAATTGAAAGATTGGAGCTTTGAGTCCATCCAGAAGTACCTCAGAAGAAAGACCTGGTGATCTACTTCCCAAACCAACTATGGAACATGGGTCTACTCTGACAGATGTGGGGTCACCATGAATTGAAACCAACTCCAAAACAACTGGTTTCCAGATCCCACCAACTGAACCCAGGGACAGCATCTCTGGGTTCTGTAATAGTAGGTCCTAGGTTTTGTGTCCTTTTCCCTTGAGTTTCTAAGAGCCAAAGTCAAATCTGAGTTAAGTAGGGCACTCACTTATTGCCAGATGAAGAAATAGCAGTAGCCAACTTCATGCTAACAGAAGGTTGCTAATCTCCAGCTACCCTTTTGCCTAACATAGTCACCAGTAAAGTAGAGGAAATGGTAGGCTCCAAGGCAAAAGCTACTCCAAGGATGTCAAGGGTGAGCAGCAAGTGTCTGATGCTAAGTGGACAAGGGTAGCACTGTTAGAAAGACAAAGTGGAGAGACCCAGCCTGTGGGTGAAGGGACGGAGCAGCTGGAGAGAGGGAGAGGAGAGAGGGCAGCTCACAGTTGCTCACCTCACTCAGCAAACAGCTGAGAGGTGCTTCCTGAACTGGCCAGAACTGAACAAAGACAGCTTGGCTGCCCCTGAAACTGCCCTTGCAACTGCCCCGAACACCTACCTCAGCATCTTATGTACTGACATTGGAAGAATTTGGGACTGAGAGAGTGGGGGAGTTATTCCATCAAATAAAAACTTTCCAGTTCACTAGTAAAGAGGCCTTGTTCAAATAGTTCACTGTCAGCTTAATTAGTAGTTTGATTCTATCCAGCTGTCAAAGATGTCAAGAAAGTCTTGGCAATCTGTGTCTATAAAGACTATTGGTGTTAAATGCTAGCAAGCCAGTTCTAACTCATAGTGACAATATATAGGGTTTCTGAGGAGTGACTGGTGAGTTTGAACCACCAACTTTGCAGTTCAAATCAACCTTGTGGCCCAGTACTTATCCTACAGTGCCATACCAGGACACCCTACAAAGATTACAGCCAAGAATGCCCTATGGAACAGTTTTACTCTGTAACATATGAGTTCACCATGAGTTTGAATTTAGTCGAAGTCTGTAATTTGTATTTTCTGGACAAAGAAGGCATTTCCCACCAAGAGAGGTAAAGAAACTCCACCACCGCGTTCTACAAACTGACCTTTGAACATGTAATATCTCCCTCTGGCAGATTCTTTGAGTCCTGTGATTAGCACAGTTAGGAGTCACATACCCCTGGGGAGGGGAGCACATCAAACTGTCATCTGGCATTCTGCTTGCTAAGGATTTCCTTAACAGGCCTGGGGATGGAGAATGTGGAGGGGTGGTACCTTAGGCTGGTGGACCAGCAAGTGGATGGATCACTCCTGTAGGAAGATGGGCAGCCCCGTGGGGATCTCAATGGGGGAAGCCAGGGATGCTGGGAGTAGGAGCAGGAGGGAAGGATGGGAGACAATAGCAAGGCACCACAAAGCAAGAAATGCCTGCAACACAGAAGGAAACAGAGTCAGGAATAGGAGGAGGAATGAAATGCATAGTTAATTGCTTTCATGAACAACTGCCTCTTTTTCCATGAAACCAGAAGAATAGAATGGTGCCTGGCTACTATTACTATTACTGAACATTGTGACAGAACATTCTACAGACAGATTATGATCAAAAGGGGGGGAAAATGTAGAATAGAATTCCAAATGAGCATAGAGTCCACAAACCATGGAGGCTAAATGAATCCTCAAGAGTATTGCCCTGCAATAACCTTTAAACCTTAAACCAAAAATATTCTCTGAAGTAATCTTAAAACCAAAAAATAAAGTAAAACAAAAGAAAGTAACAAACGTATCCCATTGCCATGGGGTCAATTTCCACTTATTGTAACCTAAAGGGCAAAGAAGAACTGCCTTATCAGGTTTTCAAGACAGTAATCTCTAAGGAGGAGTCCTGGTGTAGTGTGGGGGTTGATGCACTGGACTGTAAGGTCGGTTTGAACTACAAGGTCAGCGGTTCAAGCTTACCAACTGCTGCTCAGAAACCCTATACAGGGTTGCTGTGCATTGGAACCAACTTGATGGCACTTAACAACAACCTTTAAGGAAACAGAGTATCATGTTTCTCTGTGACTGGGAGGTTCAAACTGTTGATCTTTTGGTTAACTGCTGAGTACTTAAAATCTTAACCAAACCATGTTGTTGTTGTTATTAAGTGCCTTCAAGTCACTTCCAACCCACAGCAACCCCATGTAGGGTTTCCGAGGAACCTTCTGAGGAAGGTAAGCTTGAACCGGCAACCTTGCAGTTCAAACCAATTTTGCAGTCCAGCACATTAACCCACAGTGCCACACCAGGACTCCAACCAAACTATAATTTAGCTCAACTAGCAAAGAATATCTGCTTTGAGCTTGCGCTCTTTTAAAGAACTGTATGGAACCTTTTAAAGAGCAATTAAGAAACATAGAGGGCAGTGAGTATATGTTAAATGTTGCTGTTAAGTGCCATTGAGTCCATTTCAATTCATAGGGATCCAGTACAGGGTTTCTGAGGAGTAGCTGGTGGATTCGAACTTCTGGCCTTGTGTATCTTAGTCAAGTGCTTATCCTACAGCACTATACCAGGAGCAATCCAGAAAAAGAGGGTGAGAAAGATTACACAATTTGAAGAATGTAATCAATTTCACAGAATTGTACATGTAGAAATTGCTATGTTGGTCTTTGTATTGCTGCATCTGGAGTTTACAATCAGACTGTTTCCCCAACCTGAATCACCTGGCTAAGAAATTGCCAGTCCATCTCTTCTGAATCTGAACTGCATTAAGACTCTCTATTGGTGCTTTCAAGCCATTCTTCACCTATCTTACTGATTCCCAACCTTGGCTGCAGATTAAAATGCACCTGTTGTTGTTAGGTACCACCCAGTAGATTTGAACTCATATGGGCCCAAGTAGAACTGCCTCACAGAGTTTTCTAGGCTGTAGTTTTGTGGGGCACAGATTGCCAGGACTTTCTCCCTTGCGGCCACTGGGTAGGTTTGAATTCTAACTTTTTGATTAGGAGTGAAGTTTGGGGCCACCAGAGCTCCTTAAAATAAATTTCCTAAAAACATTGGTGTCTGGATCTTATCTTAGATCACTTGACTCAGAGTTTCAGGAGTGGCCTAAACACCCACAGTTTTTCAAACGTTTTCCCCAGATGATTCTATCTAATGTGCAGTCTTGATGTCATAGTTAAGGTTTCGGATGAACTTGAATGGGCCAGGATTCTCAGTGATTTGACAGTTTAGACATATGGTGCCCCTGATAAGATTTAATATAATGTAATCACTTCTATGATAAGCTCTGTTATAAGCAGTCAATTAATTGAAAGCAAGTTTCCTCAGTGGTGTAGGCTGCTTCCAATATATTGGACACTTGAGCAGAATTTGCTGCTTTCAGCTGGGTCTGGATGCTGCAGCTGGCTTGTCATCTGACCTCCAGTTCTTTGGACTTGAACCAGTGGCCTGCTCTATAGTCTGCCAATCCTGCGAGCCATCTTATCTGCCATATTACCTGCTTGATCTGCCTGCCTGCCATGTGACCTGCCGATCTTGGTTCCTCAATCTACAGCTACATGAGTCAGAAACCTCTAGCCTGACTTCTGACCGCTGGGGACTTGATCATCTCTACAACTGTTTGAGTCATTTCCTTGATGTAAATTTCTCTTTGCATATACATATGTAAGCTTCACTGCTTTGTTTCTTTGGAAAACCCAACCTAAGACATATGATTAGGAATCACTGACCAATCCTTTCCTTGGCTAAAAGAGAATAAATTATAGTAATTATATAATTGTTATTATCCAAGTTTATTGCATACTACCATGTGCCAAAGGTGCCCAGTAGCATAGTGGGTTACGAGTTCCGATGCTAACCTCAGTGTCAGCAGTTTCAATCTACCAGCTGTTCCATGAGAGAAAGATGAGGTCTTCTGCTTCTATGAAGATTTATAGCCTCAGAAACCCTATTAGGATCACTGTGAGTCGAACCCGACTCAATGGCACATAACCACCACCATAAGTCAGAATCCCTGGGTGTTTCAAACAGCTGGAGGTTTGGGTCTACTCAGAGGTCCTCAGAAGGAAGACCTGTTGATCTACTTCCAAAAATCAGCCACCTAAAACCTATGGAGGCCAGTTCTACTCGGACACATGTGAAGTGCCAAGAGTCAGAATCTTGGCCCAGGTTTAGTTTACCATGTGCCAACAATGGTAAACTAATTCACTGACTTCTCGTAGCAAACCTGTTATCCTCCTTTTATAGTTGAGGGAGTAGAGACTCAGAGAGGTATGGAGATTTGCCCAATGTTGTAAAGTTGGCAGGATGGGATCGGGATTTGATTCGGAATGCACCCTCAGAGTCTGTGTTCTCCGCCCGTCTCCAGAGTAGAGGGGAAGATCAAGGGCAGACTGACTTCAGAGCTGTCTGGAGCTCTGACCACAAGAATCTGGGTCTGACAACATTTATGGAAAGCTAACTTCAGAATCCCATCATTTGATGGTTATGAGACAGCAGTCTGAAAAGCTTTAGCCAGTCATTGCTGTTCATGGGTTGTTGTGTGTAGGCTATGGCTATGGAGTACATTGAGACTCATAGCAACCCTGTGACAAAACAGAACTAGCCCCACATGATTTTCTAGGACATAATGTCAGGAGTGACCAGTCGCTGGAGAAGGATATCATGTTTGATAAGATGGAGGTTCAGAGAAAAAAAGGAAGATCCCCATTGAGATGGATTGGCCAAGTGGCAGCATCATTGGGCTCAAGTGTGGAAACAATTGTGAGGTTGGCCCAAGACTGGGCAGTGTTTTGTTCTGTTGTGCATAAGTTCACTATGAGTCGGTACTGAATAGATAGATGGCACCTAACAACAACAATCTTTATGGAGCCCTGGTGTGGAATTGTGGGATAAAGCAAGATCGGTTTGAACCACAAGGTTGAGGATTCAAACTCGCCAGCTGATCCTAGGGAACCCTATCCAGGGTCTCTGTGAGTTGGAATCAACTCAATGGCACCTAACAGCAACAATCTTTATGGACCACCGTAATCTGTCCATTTGCTGCACTGTGTTGCTTGTATGTTGGTTGCTGTGATGCTATGCCACAAGTATTTTAAATGCCAGCAGGTACACTCATGGTGGACAGGTTTCAGCTGAGCTAGCAGATTAAGACAGACTAGGAAGAAAGAGAAGTGGACTAATTCTGAATGTTTAGCCACAGAAAACCTTATTATGAATAACAGTCAGATAGCACTAGAATATTGAATATTAAAACATGATGAATAGCATCAGATAGAGTGCTGGAAGAAGAGGCATTCAAGTTGGAAGCCACTCAAAATATAACTAGGGGAAAGCTGCCTCCTCAAAGTAATGTTGATTGTGATGATGCAAATAGAGTAAAGCTTTTGGGACCTTCATTTGCTAATAAAGCACAATTCAAAATGAGGAGAAACAGCTGTAAATATCCATTAAGGATCAGAACATGGAATGTACAGATTATGAATCTAGGAAAATTGGAGGTGATCAAAAATGAAATGGAATGCATAAAGATCTGTATCCAAGGCTTTATGGGCTGAAATGGACAGCTATTGGCCCTCTTGAATATGACTGTCCTTTGGTTTACTACACTGTGAATGGCAAACTCAAGAGGAATGACATAGCGTTCGTCACAAAAAAGAACATTTCAAGATCTATCTTGAAATAAAAAATAGGATATTATTTGATATTTCACAATAATATCCATATGCCTACCAGGAAGACATCACTATTATGCAAATTTAGGCATCAACCACTAAAGTCAATGATTACATAACTAAAGAATTCTATCAAATTTTCAGTATGAAATTGATCAAATATGCAATCAAAATGTGTTGATAATTGCCGGTGACTGGAATGTGAAGGTTGTAAACAAAGAGAAAGGGTCAGTAGTTAGAAATTATGGCCTTAGTGTTAGAAACGATGCTGGAGATCTAATGATAGAAATTTGCAAGACCAATGACTTACTCATTACAAATACAAAGCTTTTTTAAAAACATAAAAAGCGATTATACACATGGATCTTAGCATATGGAATGCACAAGATTCAAATTGACTATATTTGTGGGAAGAGAGAGTGGCAAAATTCAATATCATGAACCAGAACAAGGCCAGTGGCTGACTGGGGAACATACCAACAATTTCTCATGTGCAAGTTCAGACTGAAAGTGAAGAAAATTAAAACAAGTCCATAGAGCCAATATATGACCTTGAACATATTTTGAACCTGAGTTTAAAAACCATCACAAGAGCACTTTTGATGCATTAGACACTAATGACCAAAGAGCAAAAGAACTGTGAGGTAACATCAAGAACATCACTCATACAAGAAAAAAGCAAGTCTTCAAACCTCTACTTGTAATATCAAACTGTTCTATGGTCACTGTGGGATAAAGCACTGGGCCAAAAGGTCGATTTAAACCACAAGGTCAGTGGTTCCAATTTATCAGCCGCTACTCAGAAACTCTACACACTATGAGTCAGAACCAACTTGATGGCCCTTAACAACAACAACAACAACAAAATATTAAATGCTACTTCAAACATCAAAAGAAGATGGTAATAATACACAGAGTCACTGTGCCAAAAATAAATGGTTGATGTTGAAATATTTCAAGAGGTAGCATATGCAAGTACATAGCCATGGAGGGCTGGAGCTGAGAGTGTAGCATCCAGCTGATGTGATAGGAAGAACACCCAAACTTTCAGATAGTACCCATTTGACCTAGCTTCGGTGGCTTGATGATCAGAACTTGACTAGAGAAAGATGAAAAAAATTGATAAAGGAAAGAAGTGTAAATTGCTACAATTTGATGAACTTGACCTGTATTTATGGATGTAGTAGTTCAAAATACCACCTGAGAGGGAAGGAGACTTCACATCAAGGATCAATCCTATCCCCCCTGTACACACGGTTGATAGGTTGACTATGGGAAGG
>NW_006408842.1:1044825-1046348 GCF_000296735.1 Chrysochloris asiatica
GAGTGTGGGGCTGGTGAAGGACTGGGCAGTTATTGTGGGCATAGGGTTGCTATGAGTTGGAAATGACTCCATGGCACCTAACAACAATATTATTAAATGTGACTTGAGTTTCTGGTTTTCTTCATGTCCTAGCAGTGTCTCTGGGTGGTGCAAACAGTTTGTGCTCAACCGAGTGGGCTTCAGACTCACTCAGCAGTGCCCCAAAAGGAAAGCTTGGTGACCTGTTTCTATAATGACTGGTCATGAAAACGCTACAGAAGACCTTGTGGAGCAACTCTACTCTACAATACAAGTGACACCTGGAGTCACAAGCGTCACAATGGACTGCACAGCAGCAGGTTCGGTTTGGTTTCTTTGGTGATGAACAATGTATTAGTTTCCAAATGGACGTAAGAGGCTGGCATCATTTTAATCTGAGGGTTTAGTAGTTAAACACACCTAAAATCTACGCCACAAACTCCTGTTCTGCTCTACTATCACTGGTTATGAAAGCTCAAGAGAAGGCCCGGGGACATCAGGCCCCTAAGACACACTGGGAATGCTAATGCGATCTGATTTGCCTCTGCCCCTGGAATCCAGCCCAGATGTTGGCACAACCACACTGTGGGCAGCAGCAGAGGGACAGATGTAAATAAATATACTTGTAAAACCCAGCTCTGGGCTCCCGCTTTGCATGCTTGAGGCAAATATTTGCTTAGCTTTACAAAGAAGGCTGTTATAAGAAGCTGTCCTATGGCCTCAACCAAGCTGCCCCACAGTGCCAAAAGCAGATCAGTGCTAGCCTGAAAAGCAATAGTCGAGAACTGTGCTGCATTTAATGTGTCCTTCTGTCAAGGCCAAATTAAAGAGGAACTAAAGAAGGCATCTGTTTGCAGTGGTGTCACTAGGGTTGGGGTCATGCAGTGTAGTAGATCCCAGTGCCCTCTGTACGAGACCATATGAAGGCTTAGTAATGTTTATTGTCAAGTCTTTAAATCATAGAATAATCTGATAAATAAACTTGTAAATTGTTTAAATGCAATATTTCTTAAGGGATCACAGTGGTTTTGTAGGACAGGCACTGGACAGAGAACCACAATGTTGGTGGTTCAAGTCTACCAGTCACTCCACAGGAGAAAGATGAGACTTTCTACTCCCCTAAAGGAGCTCTGGTAGCATAGTGGTTACAAATCAGGCTGCTAATCTCATGGTCAGCAGTTCAAAACTACCAGCTATTCCACAGGAGAAAGATGAGGCTTTCTGCTCCCATAAAGATTTATAGCCTAGGAAACCCTGTACAGGGTCGCTATAAGTTAGAACAACAACAAAGATTTACAGACTCAGAAATTCTATACAGGGTCATTAAGAGTTGAAACTGACTTGAGGGCACTTAAAAACAGCAGTATTTCTTAAATTATATGAATCTTGTTGTTGTAAGTGCTGTCAAGTTGATTCTGACTCATAGTAACCCCGTATAGGTTTTCTGAGAAGCAGCTGGTGGTTTTGAACAAGCAGACCTTGTGGTTAGCATCCCAGTGCTTATT
>NW_006408842.1:1047333-1048732 GCF_000296735.1 Chrysochloris asiatica
TCAAGAAGAATGAAGTCCTTGACAACTTCAATCTTTGCTCCTTTGATAAGAATGTTGTTTATTGGTCCAGTAGTGAAGGTTTTTGTTTTCTGTATATTGAGATATAATCCATACCAAAGGCTGTGCTCTTTGATCTTCATCAGTAAATGTTTTATGTTCTCTTCACTTTCAGCGAGCAAGATTGTATCATCTGCATATTGCAGGTTGTTAATGAGTCTTCCTCCAACCATGATGCCACATTTTTCTTCATAGAACCCAGCTTCTTGGATTATTTGTTCAGCACACAGGTTGAATAAGTATGGTGAAAGAATACAACCTTGTTGCACACATTTCTTAATTTTAAACCATTCAGTGTTCCCATGTTCTGTTGTAACAACTGCTTCTTGGACCAGGTACAGATGCCTCATGAGCACAATTAAATGTTCTGGAATACTCATATTTTGCAATGTTGTCCATAACTTGTCATGATCCACACAATCGAAAGCCTTTGCATAGTCAATAAAGCACAGGTAAACATCTTCTGATATTTTCTGCTTTCAGCCAAGATCCATCGTACATCAGCAATAATATCCCTCGCTCCTCGGCCTCTTCTGAATCCGGCTTGAAACTTTGGAAGTTCTCTGTCAATATATGCTTGCAGCCGTTTCTGTGTTACCTTTAGTAAAACTTTACTCACAAGGCGTATCAAAGAGATTGTCCGATGATTTCTGCATTTCATTGGGTCACCTCTCTTTGGAATGGGCTCAAATACGGATCTCTTCCAATCTGTCAGCCAGATAGTTGTCTTCCAAATTTCTTGGCAGAGATGAGTGAGTGCCTCCTGTGCCGCCTCACTTTCTTGAAAGATTTCAATTTTAATTCCATCAATTCCTGGTACCTTGTTCTTTGCCAATTCTTTCAGTGCACCTTGGACTTCCTCCTTCAATATCATTGGTTCTTGATCATATGCTACCTCTTGAAATGGTTGAACATGAACCATTTCCTTTTGGTACAGCGACTCTTTGTATTCCTTCCATCTTCTCTTGATGTTTTCTGCATCATTCAGTAATTTGCCCAGAGAATCTTTCAATAATGAAAGTCGAGGCTTGACTTTTTTTTTTCAGTTCCCCCAGTTTGAGAAATGCTGAGCTTGTTCTTCCTTTTTGGTTTTCTGATTCCAGATCTTTGCACATTTTGTTGTTATATTTAGCTTTATCTTCTCAAGCTGATCTTCAACATTTCCTGTTCAGTTCTTGTACCTCTTCATTTCTTCCATTTGCTTTAGCATCTCTACACTGGAGAGGAAGTTTCAGTGTCTCTTCTGACATCCTTTTTGACCTTTTCCTTCTTTCTTGTTTTCTTAATGACTTTTTGCTTTCTTCATGTATGATGTTCTTGATGTCATCCCACAACTCTTCTG